>NC_090889.1:39380181-39405181 GCF_036669925.1 Montipora capricornis | reverse complement strand
GTCCAAAGGTGGCCAATACCTTCGATTTATAAAATTAGATCAAAACTTAAATTTAACTGTTTCTCTGACCATAAAGACAAGTAGAGGAAGCAGTAATTTTAATTCAGTGGATGCTAAATTTTGAACGGAAGATAAGAAAAGAGAGAAAGAATTGCAAAGAAATCAGTGTATTATTTCAGATTCTAAACCGGCAGAAAAATTAACTTACCAGAATCAGGGTTATTCCCATAAACGGATGTTGGTTTTTCCACGAAATACTTGGGACGAAAATATTTTGTGTCGTTGTTGAACTCGCAAGTCTTGTCAGCAAGATTGTAGTTGAGGCTTTGACAAGCTGGTTGCATATTGCAAGCGATGTAACAAGAAGCCAGACGATCAGCAATAAATGATTGATACGAGTGATCAACAAGAGCGAAGCCGTATTCCGTTAGGGGTTGATAAGTACATGATTCAGCAGCTGATGCGAGGCCAAGAAATGAGATGAACGAGAAAAGGAAAGAAAAAGCTGGCACATATTCTAATCCACAGTGTCTCTTCCAGAAACGGAGCATGGCTATAATTTCTCAGGAACTCTGTAGCCAACTGTTGACACGATCCAATTTAATTTGATGTGCGTTCCCCCGCACATAAGTGAAGCAATTATATGCTCTGCAATACTGACCACCTACAGACTTCTCCTATCAATAACACTATTCCAAAAATATTAAAATATCCGGCGAAATAAATTTCTAGAGCGGATGACAAATAATAGGTTATTAGGTGTGAGCTTTAATAGACTCTCAATCTTCAAAAAAATTCATGAATAATACATGCCATTGCAAAACACAGAGGATTAAAATGAGGTAAAAGACAAAGTGAATGAGAAATACTAGTATGTACTTCTTCTGTATGGGATGGCATGGAGAACTATCGATAACGAGTTTGTTTATCACATTGAAAGACACCTTCCATAGTTTGCCATTTTTTGTTCGAGAAGCGTGATGTAATTCAACTTATCAAGAAAAACAAAAGCCAACACTAATGTACAAAATAACAAGTGATACATGAGGAAACTGAAAGTTCATAATTAAATTAAATCAAACTAGAGAGCCAGCCGCTTAGGCATTTATAAAGATTTTTTTGTAAATTCAACTACTTCACAGTTATTGTCTTTATTTCATCTCTCAAAGTATCCCTCAAGATGATTCCACAGTCACAACAACTGCGCATAAATTATCACGAGCATCATGCGGAAATAAGTAGTATTTACTGGTAATTTTTATTGAAGCTAAGATCAACATGGTAGAGTGGTTTGCAAATGTGTCGCCAAGCTGACCCATCTTTTTTTTTTTTTTTTTTCTCATTGTTTTCTTTTGTTAGTCTTTTTCTTTTTGTAGTGAGATTTTAAAACTAACAACAGATATCCTGCAAAATATGTAATTTTCTGTGTCGCGGAGAAAAGTGGTAGTTTTCCCACCTTTTTTTCCCCAATAAACGTAGGAAATTGTGCTTTGTCATCAATGTGTTGAATAATAAAACAATTATTCTGCTCAATCTTGCGAAAAATCCCCTGATTTTCTTATATTCTGCGCGATTTCGCAGGATAATTGTTAAATAACGATCACTCCTGGAGACAATTGTTCTTTAAATCACGGCGACGCGGAGGGGAACGCTGGTAATACTTTTAGTAAATATGTTTTAAGGATTTCTATCTTTAATTTTCCAAATTAATTTTCTTCTTTTTATCAATAAAATACAGATATTTTGCAGCTCTGTTTCTCCCAAAAAAAGAATACATCAACGTATCGTCAATGTAAGTAGCTGTATAGCATGCTGAAAAAGAGAACCTTTTTTCGGGAAGTTTCCACTTATAAAAAGGCCCTTCCCGATTATGCTAGCATTTTTTTCGGCATATATAATTTGGCTTTACGAATACACTTTTTGAAAAAGAATTGCCTGCATACTTTAGCATTTTTCCCCTATTTAGCTACATTTCTGTTGTCAAAAGCATAACTTTGCTTGTTTTGGTGTTCTATATAAACCTTAGGCAACTCCAATTTTCCAAGCTTTCTGTTTATATGCTGTTGGGACTTGGAAAACGCCTAGCCGGTCAGCGCTTATTTTGCATAAGTGTACCCAGTCCTTGCTAAAAATCAACGCAAGATGGCGTCTGCCACGCCATCGTCAAGAAGTGACTTGCAGTACCGGTAGGTCATAAAAAGAGGTCGCGAAGCAGAAAATGAGCCAGCTCCTTTTTAGGGTATTTTGTCTTCCAAATAAAACAAAGCACTTTTCAAACTTTGAAAAATGAGCATAATTTGAGCTTTTTTTTGCTCAAAAATACGAGCTGGTGGCATTGCTAGGTCGCATAAAATGCCAGTTTTACTAGCATAATCGGGAAGGGCCTTCTGAGAACCGACAAAAACGACGAGGTCCGAAAATTAAACTTATCACTGACTTATCGAACTGGCATAAAATTCTTGCGAGTTCCTACGGAATACCGCAACCAAAACGCAACCATTGCACCTTCATTGCATCTTGCATGTTAGCCGAACCTAGGCAAACACAAATTCAATGGCAAAGTTAAATGTAAGTTGAAATAAAGATGGTGCTAGCCTCGTTCGTACTTCAGGTTTTCAACACGCCAAATAGCCGAGAAGAAACTGGCTCGAGACCTGTGTAAGTGACGTGACTTGTTTACATTCAAATGTCAACATTCACGTCATATAAAAGCATGTAGGTAAAGTCACATATCAAGGCTTAAAAGCATGTTACGTCAGTGATTTTACGGCATCGCTATTTGTAGTTTATTCTTACTTTATATTGAATCAGTTACCAGCACCGGTTTAAAAAAAAAACCGGCGCGATGCAGTTGTGGATAGTGAAAACGATGCAAAAACGACTGGAATACAGTACGTGTGGACGCGGATATTTTTGCCAGGGGCATACATGTATAGTTCGGACGGGAACAAGACCGGAGCGGGCGAGATAAATGCGACGAGCAATAAGTACGAAGGAAAAATAAGAGCTCCTATATTTTCTTCGTACTTTTGCTAGTCGCATTTTTCCTGCCCGCTCCGATTTTGAACTCGTCCCCTCTATCTGCCCCTGGGTTTCTGAGGATGGTGAGGACGGGGCCTTAGCGGTGACCAGGACGCTTCTCCCATTGTATTTCTCATTGGGGCGCTTTCCATTCGACCAAAAATTTGGAAAAAAAAAGATTGACATTAGGGGAATTTTCAATTCTGCAAGTCAGCCTTGCAGTTTTATCATTAGAATTTTCAATTCTGCAACTGGATTTACATTCGCAGGATACACAATTGTGCCATTAGAATATTCAGTCTCACAAGATATGATTCCTATCACAATTCACACATTCAGTTTAATGCATTTGAAACTGAATTGTAGTTTTACGATTTGCAATTACGACATGGCGGCATGGCACTCAGTGACCCGTTTTGAAGCAAAAGCCGAGTAGGACTGGGCGTCACTCCTCATTGGGATAATTTATTTTCCACCAAAACCTAATGCATTCCACCACCAACATGGCGGAGGACGGAGGAGATGCTGGGTTTGAGGTAAGAAATCACCTACTTCAAGTCATCAACACAATAATCAGGATTTTGGAAACAGGAAATCTAGAGAATGACTGTTTGGACGGCTTGGAATTTTGTCTTGATTGGCTTTACGGTGCGGTAATTTGATATCAAACTCTTGGCCGGCATCATCGACGATAGAGTGTTAACCAATCGACTCGTGTACGGACAGCTCAGCTTCAGCATTGAGTAACTTTATTTGGTTGGCGCAGTGTTTTGTCGTCAAGCGTTAACTCAAACATTTGTTTGTCTGCATTTTTCATACTTTTATGCAGCGAGAGTTATGACCAGTAGTTATACTCTACCAAAAATATCAGTTCAATTCACGAATCGGTAATCATGCTTCCCGTAAGGTTTTATACACCTTATTCCAAAATGGCCGCCTCTCGGTAAAGGCTGGGGCGAGTTGCACGAAAGCGAGGTCATAAGGGCCATAACAGCTGCTACTGAGAAGTTACGGATTAAAAGTATCGGTTGGTAACAGAAAATATGGCAAGTGCTTCGTATGGACACCATCTACTAACCGAAGAAGATATTCCGAAAAGTTTTCTTGCCGGAAGAAAACCTTTAACATTGAAGAACATCGAATTAAACTTTTGGTTACGCTGTCGCGACAAACTCGTGCAAAGGTCTCTCAACAAAAGCCCAGCTTGTAAAAAGGTAAGACTAACTTATTATCTAGGAACGTTTGCCAAGTGCGTTATGTAGAAATATGATTTGGATTCTTTTATTTCAGGGCAGAGGAATATGTAAGCAGAGGGTGGTGTCAAAATAATGTCGATCCAGATCCGAGATGATTTACACAAACGAAAGCTTCACTGTGAGTGCGGATTCTTACAAATCGGTGGGCGACTCAAGTACTATGGCAAGCTCATTAACACCATCACTTGGGACACAGTGGAAACCGAAAATTCCATTGGACGGCTGGGGATCATCCCTTGAAATAGCGCCTCTTTTTACAAGGGCATATCATTCTGTTCCTTCAGGCTTTAAGATGGCTAAAACCTACCTTGAAGATGAAATTTACAAGATATTCAAGCAAACTTTGACAGTATTTTAGCAGTATTTCTACTACGTTGCAAATGCTTTCATCAGTAGCTTTAAAAGGAACGAAAGCCCCCACAATTTAATTATTGCTTTATGCGTAATTTCTGGAGGGATTGTTTCAGAGCACCCCTCGTGCGCTGCCGGGAAATCCGGTTTTTGCACTCACGTTTTAGCTTTAATGCTGAAGATATGCAAGTACACTCTTTACAACTGTAAAAAATACCACAGAACTACAACATGAGTCAGGTGAAAACTGTTCAGCAACATGCACCTCAACCTGGCAGAGATGGCATCAACTCCGGGTCGAAGGGAATTACATCCTACCCGATTATGGAAGTTTCTGTTTCCAAAATGCAAATAGAGGTTGAGCACAAAAGTTGTAGTATCACCTGTCAGCTTTATGAAGCAAGAAAAGCTGATGGGGAATCAAAACTAAACGATTTTGTGGAAGCTGTACAAAACATAGATCCAACTCTAGAGTTGGTACAAACTTGTGAACTGAACACTAATGAAATATGGTGAGCAATAACTAGCTCCATGATTTAGAACTGAACTGTATTACACAGGTTGAACTCTGCATCTAAATCTGAACTCTGATTCTGAACTCTGATTAATTTATGCAACCAAAACTTCTACTTAACTTAATTAATTATGTGAGTTAATTGTGCCCATTTTGTGAACTACTTAACTAGATCCTGCAAAGGTAAGGTAAAGCCCTCTACGAGCCTAGAAGGCCCATCAGGCCGGCTCTTATCTCCGGTTACTGTAGCATGAAGCAACTAGGAGTATTTCTACTCCCCCCCTGGATGGGATGCTAGTCCATCGCATGGTTACCCCCAGCAATTCGCCATTACTCATTTATACACCTGGGTGGAGAGAGGCATCCTGTTCTGGTGAGTAATTTTAAAGAAGGGTTACAATGTACAAAAATGTGTAATAGTGTTGTTCTGTATAACGTATACACGTGGTGATAAGGCTTGAAGTTATTATTCAGCAGTTTAAATTTCATAGGAAGCTTACATGGAATTCCCAACATGGAATTAGTGCAATAATCAGTCTTTCTTCATCTATATTTATACATGATATATGAGCTAGTTGATTTTCCCGCAAAGTGGATGGGTGGCGCAATGGCCATGCCACAAAAAAGAGGAAAAAGAATCGTGCTGCACGTGCTGCACGTGTCCGACTACGTTTCTTTACAGTTCTCGGCGAATTAGCGGTGGCCAGGTTGTGTTTCTCATTTGGGCGCTTTCCATGCGACCAAGAATTTCGAACAAAAAAACCAGTTAAGGAACCGAATGGAACGGAACTATGTCAGAAAACAATTTCGGACATTTATAATTAGGTATGTATCTCGCGAAGTGGTCGTATAAATTTCTATTCCGGAACAACCGGAATATCTCGTTGGTTCACTCCTCGTTGGCGCTGTTTACATTTTGGGGCAATACTGGTTGAAGTGATTGGTTTGGAGCGGAAAAGGATGTTCTCTTCGCAAAATGAAATTATCGAAACTTTTAACTGAAACTTCTGGTCGAGTGGAAAGAACCTACGGTGACTTATATTTCAAACAGTGTACGAAGTTTCTAGATCTTCATCAACGATGATCTACAGGAAATCACTATTGTCCAAAAGTTGGATTGTTAACATAAACCATCACTTCATAGAATCAGATCCACAAATAAATTTCATTGATTGTCTGTGGCGAAAATAGCTATATTATTAATTGAATAGTTGATTCATATTGCACTCAAGACAAGAATAATGAGAATGAATTACAAACTAAGGGATGACCGTAAGATTTCCGATTCTAAACAGAAAAAGCAACTTACCAGAATCAGGGTTATTCCCATAAACGCATGTTGGTTTTTCCACAAACTGCTTTGGCCGAAAATATTTGGTGTCGTTGTTGAACTCGCAAGTCTTGTCAGCAAGATTGAAGTTGAGGCTTTGACAAGCTGGTTGCATATTGCAAGCGATGTAACAAGAAGCCAAACGATCAGCAATAAATGAATGATATGAGTGATCAACAAGAGCGAAGCCGTATTCTGATCGGCTTTCATTGGTACACGATTTACCAGCCAATGCTAAGCCATGAAATGCCGCAGAAATCAAAGAAAAGATGACAGGAAAACCTGCCATAGCTTCGGCGGTGGAAGCGGAATAATTGGATCTCAGTTATTCGTTACACCCTTCAATTTGTTTCAAAGTTATTCATTATTCATTATTGATTTTTTTTATCGATATTCCTTTTTTTGTATTGATTATTTTTTTAAGGGAACCGTAAAATTGTTTAATCCGAATGTTCTAGCACTAAATATTCCTTATCCATGCTCTCTTTCAAGCCGTTATTCAATGTTCATTGTTTCGCTTTCACCCCCGAATAGCTTTTTACTTCCTCGTTCAACAGTCCATGGTCATTAACACCGGTCCGGATAATATTAAGATATAAGATACCAATATGTTTGAGATAAACTGATTTTCTATTGCTGGCTTTGTGGTAGACTAACTTAATTTTTATTTGAATAGACAGTCATAATTTATTTACATTTAAGTTCAATTCTGACGTCAAATACACAATAAATCATTCAGTATGGGGCAAAAAAAGTTGCATCTTCTTCTGGCTTTGTGGTAGACTAACTTAATTTTTATTTGAATAGACAGTTATAATTTATTTACATTTAAGTTGAATTCTGACGTCAAATACACAATAAATCGTTCAGTCTGTGGCAAAAGAAGTTGCACCTTCTTATTCTTCTTATTGAAACGAACTGTAAACAAATAAGCTCTTGCAATTGTCGAAGTGCTTTTCAAGTGCTTCGTGCAATATTTACAATGTGAAAGATACATGTTTTATAATACAATCAACCAGAAGTTTATGACCGCGTAGCGTTTAACTCTAGATCTGGTTCAGACCTGTGGATTTTTTTTTTAATTTAAAAATTTCCTCATTTGGATCATAGTTAATAGAGGAGAATGATTATGAAACGCGAGAAGTTTCTTTGTTGTATGTTTTTGTTCTCTTTTTTGGCCTTGACCGTGCACAAAACACAATAGTTGTTTACTCCGTACTGAGGAACTAACCAATAGAAACGTGTCGATTACGTAATTCATGCATATTGTGTGAACGCAAAACAAAAGATTGTGCACAGTCGTGGACTTTCCAACCTAAATCTTGGCATCTTTGTTTGCCCCTTTGATGTTTGCTGAGCTTTCAAACCATTCCCCTCTATTAACTATGTTTGGATGTAGCGTAGCTCGTGCATTTTCCCGCGCGTGCAGCTTCGATCTTAGTTTGTCCATATTTGGGCATAAAATTGGTGTCCAAAAATCCCCAGCTTTGTTCCAAGGAAAAGAGTCGCAAGTTACAAGCTTCAAGGTCACGTGGTACCGACTCAACAGAATATCGCGTTTCTGATTGGTCAAAGACGAATGCACGAATAGCTTACATAGAATGCAAAAAAAGTTACAGAGAGCAATACGGAAGTTGCTATGGAAACACAAGAATTGATCTTGCATTTCGTGAATTATGGCCAATTAATCGCTATGTTTTGAAAGTTTAATTTTCAAATCGAGGACTTTCAAACAGACGTTTATGCCAAAAATGACGAAATGCACTCGAGTTCACACAATTTTAGGCAAACTCAAGGCGAGACCGAAATTCAACAAAGACTCAAACTTTGTCAGTATCATAAAGTGCTACTATGATCAAATTTTTGTCCCTTGAATTTTTAGGTTTATCACTCAGAATTCCAGGAAAGATTAAAAACGCCGTTTACTGTTTGGAAGTATCTGCACTGGTTAAGTTTGAAAAATGTGTAAAATATGAAAATGAGATGACGTCATTCACTCAACCCAAATAGAGCTGTCTCGGTCAATTTACAGCGGAGAACATTGAAACTTGGTAGACTAATAGTTCTACAGAGACCAAAGAAATCGGTTCCCATGGCAACTCACTCTTTCCCAGTCCCCTCCAATTTGAATTTAATATTCTTGGTAAACTTAAGCTAGAAAAACATTTAACAAGGCAACAAACTCGACCTAACATATTTATATGCTTGCAGAATCCCGCAGATGAGGCAACATTGGCAAATATCAAAAGGGACAACAAAGGTGTTAAGCAAAGCCTTTAATATCAGGGAGGTCTGGAACCAAGTATGTTGCCATGGTAACAAAAGTGGTATGCTCATATTGTGGATCACATCTACCAGAATCTCACTGCAAAAAATCAAGCATTTCTGATCCAAATTGCCTGAGATATCTTTTTTAATTATAGTTGATCAAAATTTGGTTGAGTTTATGACGTCACCACTTGACCAATTTGCATAGTTTAAAAACTTTAATATTTCTTAAACAAAAAGAGATATTTGAAAATAGTAGACAGTCTTCTTCTTCTCGCACAGACTACATGATTATGTCTTAAAATGGCTTAGATAGGAAACATGCGAATTTCGTAAAAGTAGCACTTCATTTATTCAACATTGTCAGCCGCGAGCGTTTAATTAATAGGGTCCAAACATTATTTTTGCAGTACTGGGCGTTTAAAACGAAAACTCTCGAAAATTTTAGTACCCGGCCTGTCAGAAATGTTCATCACCTTTAGAGCTTCTGTTCGATAAATTAAACATTCTCCGTGGTTTTGCTTCAAAGAATGTTATTGGGTTTTCGCAGACTAGATTAACATCAATTTCTTTCCACCTTCATTAGGAATTAAAAAGCCTTGAAGGGAAAAATAAATAATAAGAAATGAATCTCACTTCACTTCTTAGGTGGTCTTCACAACGAAATTGTTTTTTTTCATCTACTGAGTTGATATCGTAAATTGACCACCGTAAAGAAATTTGAAGGCTCAAGCTTTCGTCAGAGCTAACAAGACCCTAAAGGACGTTTCCGTGGGATGCACATCAAACAATGTACGCAAATTGTTCAGTAACATTAAATAACAATATTTACAATAATATACAATATTTTATTTATTTGCCATAACTCTCTCATTATGTCACTCTTTACTCACTGTGTCACTCTTTACTCACTGTATCCGAGTTTGGGGTGTTGCTGCTTATAGTAAGCATTTGAGTCAAAGTGATAGGCTACAGAAAAGGGCATTAAGATTTGGGTACATATAGTAGGTAACATTTATCAAACAGATTATCAAAGATAAGGGTTTGAGCCTATGGAGTAGTATTGTGGATAATCCCTCGCACCCGCTGCAGGATCTTCTTCCCCCACGGAAAAGCAGAGCTTTGCGTAGTAGATCCCATCCCTCCCACCTCCTAGGTGTCAAAACAGGCCCGGCCCGACCTGTTTGAATGATAAAACAATGAATTAAAGAAAAACAAATGAAAACAAGAACACTTAATGGCCAAGAATCTTTAATTTACTGAATATGAATGAATATTTTAGATACATGTACATAAAGTGTATTCTATCTAATAGCTAAAAAAAGCAGAAAGCACACTTAAAACAGAATTATCAGTGACCATAAACAAGCCAATGTCAATGATCAATCATCACTTTTCTTTGTCGTGTTATAAGTGAAAGCGAAATTACAATTATTTCAGTAATTTTTTCCTCCTCAACCTCAGAAAATGTTGAACTTAAAGCCATGTACGTTTGAAGTTGAAGAACACTGCACAGTTTTTATGCGTTATTGTAATAACGCACTCTGTCACTTTGATGTCGCTACGTAACGGGAACTCACGTGATCAATTTTAACCAATGACGCGAGCGGATTTTAGACAGTGAACGAAGATTGAATATTAAATATTGAACGCCTTTCATTGGTATCATTGGTAACCATTAAACAATTGCATGGATGCGCCTGTCGCCTTAAGGCTGGTTTTCACTAGCGACGGAGTCGGAGTCGTAAGAGCGCTTATGACCTAGTGAAAATCAAAGATCGGAGTAGTAAGCGAAGTCATAAGGGAGTTTAAGCAAAGACGACGGCTACGGCAACGAAAACGTCATTCCAAAATATAACTTGGTTTCGCGATTATTCCGTCTTGTTCACCTTGTACAGTACAGGCGAACTATCCTGTAACTGGATGGGTAAGAACGGTTTTAAAGTCAAAACAGAAAATGACTGTTTTATTGTTATATGCTCACGTTGTCTTCAAAGCCTAAAATATGGTGATTTCACGTTGTGTTTTGTGGAGTACGGAAAAGACATGCACGAAAATTCGTGATGCACGGGTGCAGCACGAGTATTTTTCCTATTTTAACCAATAATATTCTTGCTTTGTGGCGTTGCCGTAGCCGTAGCCGTCGTTTTTGCTTAAACTCCCTATGAGCTCGACGGAATCGGAGTCGGAAGAATCAGAACGTTCCCATTTTCTTCCGACTCCGCTTATGACTCCGTCGCTTATGATTCAGTGAAAACTAGAATGTCGGAGTCGGAAGTAGAAGCGGGAAAACCAACCAATCACAACGCTTGGAATCGAGCATTGCGATTGGTTTTTTCTTGCGCTTCTGCTTCCGACTCCGACAACGCAGTGTTCACTGGATAGTAAGCGACGGAGTCATAAGTGGAATCGGTATTCTGCTTCCGACTCCGACAGTTTGATTTTCACTAGATCGTACAAGGCGCTCTGCGCTTATGATTACGACTCCTACTCCGACTCCGTCGCTAGTGAAACCAGCCTTTAACGACCATTTAACGAATGCATGAATGCAACTGCCGAACTTGAGACGATCAGAAATCGATTACAAGTTTTCCATTGTTTACGCCTGACAGTCTGATTCCTCAACCATTCCGATAGCTCTCCACGAAATAATAAACTAGTCTATCTAATATAATAATTACAATATGGTAGTTAACTTTGACGGCGCACGCTTACACACCCACACACACGCAGAAAGACACAAACAGATATTAAATTATTTAGTAAAGTTAATTTCAGCCTTAATGAAGTTAATACTTGACTAAAAGAAGCGGAGGAGGAGGACGGAACAAGTTATATCAGAATTCAGGCTAATTATAAAACTTTGGACCTTGAAAGTAAATTGAAAACTTTCTGGAGTTGGTTCTGCACAGTTGCAAGCGAAAAGACTGAGCATTCTTTCCTAGTACTGTAATTATGGATTTGACTATTCATTAAAAAGAGGTTAATGAATTTGGAAGGGATTGTAGAGTTTTTCAATGAAAACATAAAAATACCTAATTGAAAGGAATGAATATCATGAAATTTTAGGAGTTTAAGTTCCTTAAAAATAGGGCCAGTATGGGCATCGTAGGTAGAGTTGCTCACTATTCTTAGTGCACGTTTCTGTAAGATTACAATTTTCTGAAGGTTTGACTTGTAGGTGCCACCCCAAGCTAACCCTAACCCTAACAAAGTATGAAGGGGGTGAGTTGAGGGAAAAAATCCTGGATTTATGAATGATACCTATAGATTTAGATAATTTACTTGCTACTAGAGATATTTGAGATTTCCAGGTCAGATTGTCATCCAAAAAAACAATCAAAAACATCATCTCAGACCACAAAATTAGTCTTGGTTAAATTTAAGGACAGCTGGTTAGCTGCAAACCAGGTTGTTTAGTTCTCTATTTAGTGTGCTGATTAGGTAAACAGGATCATTATGTGGAAGTCCGAACAGGCAAAGAAATCGCGAGGAAAAAACTTAGAACGCACTCTCTCTCTCTCTCTCTCTCTCTCTCTAGACGTATTGTCACCACTTTTGTAACCTTTTGTCTCCTATCAAATTTGACCCCCTCAAAAACGTTGGAAATGAGGAAAAAAGCGTTGCACTGCTTGTTTATGATAGTTTCAATGTTCTGCCCAGTTTTGGGGTTGATTCGATAATTTTCCGTCTTTTTATTGCGCTCTTTAGCATGAAATGTTACAGATGTGCCACTCGTGGTGGTAACGATCAGATTTAAGTGGTAAAAACCAATTTCACTGGCAACCGATAGATATTTCCGTCATTAATAAAGTTCACCCCGTTCACCCTCTTGCCACCATAATTTAACAATCGCTGTTTTGAACGCTGAAAGAATATGCCGTAAAAGCGTGTACTTTTTATGATCGATGTCAACTGAAGTCCAATTCCGCAAGTAATTTTAAGGCCATGTTGCCGTTTGCAAAGGTAATATACCCATTGCGCTTTTGTTATTTCTTGTAGGAACCTAAAATTTACCCGGTTTATAGCCCTATTCAAGGTCTGTTTGTCCCTAAATTTCTTTATCGATATCTCATGTTTAAGGGCTTTTATGGCCATATTCCCGAACCCACCATTTTAGCGTTCAAAAATGGCAATGTGTTTTTTGGCTCAGACTTTTGCTTGGGCACCATTCCACTTGAATTAATTCAATAGGAATGAAATTTCATTTGATGGTAAGACATAGTCCATGTTTTATTATGTGTGAGTTTTAAGCTTGTGCCTTGCATTGTCTTGGGTCTGAGAATAATTTAATTTGCAATTACCTACCGCATGTACGCACGTGACACCGCAAATTTCTGAAGTCTTTCAATGAACCATATCTTGAGTTTCCTTTCTTTATTGGGATTGAAACCCATTTGAAAGTAGCTTTTTAAGAGTAGATTTTTAACGTTTAAGCTGCATTGCGAATTTTTAATTGTATATAATTCGCAGCAAGAGCCATTGTTACCTTTATTTGGGTATTGCCTTTAGGGGTGTGTTTTAAGCCGGGGAAGTTATTTTTGGTCTCAGCATTGGCTCATGGCTGTCTCACTGCTTTAACTACCAGAGTACTGAGTACAGTTACTTTAAGAGAATGCGCCATTGTCGCAGTTCCAGCACGGGTTACTTGGGCAATAGTTTGTGCAAATTAAGTGGTGGGCTCATGTGAGCAGAGAGTGCTGCATTATGGACGGTAAGATGCACTAATTATGGCAGGATTCCTTTTCAAATAATCAGGAATAGTTAAAGTGCAATTACAAAATTTAAATATTTAAAGATGACAACGGGTGCTTTTGACATGTGTAATTGACAAGGGCGTGTCAAGGTAAAGGAAGGCCACATGTTACCGGCCACGCCCAGATTTAAGCTACAGTGTCCCAATGTGGTCTTGATTTTTAATTTTACAGATTAATTTTTAAATGCCAATAGAAAGATTAACCATTACTTATTAAGATTATTATTATAATTATTATTGTTAGTCGTTTCTTTTGTGAATAGCAGCTTAAAGGCCTTAGACAACTACTGGAACTGTATTTTCGGTACCAGGCCTTCAAAACGACGCGCAAAAAGCTGCGTACGCTGATATTCGTCTTACATTTCAGGAAGTCCTTACTTGGGCTGAATTTGGCTTTTAGTATTAATTAGGGCTTCAGTTTAACCACTTAGCATGTTTCTAGTTTTTCTTAATTCAAAGTGCTGAAAAGGCCGAAAATAAAATTTGATAAAAGGATTGCATATGAGCGAAATGACAAGAACTAGAATTGTTTCCTACCTTGTGTTTACTTTACAAGTAGGAATATACACTTACCGGTCCTTACCAGATGATGTCATGCTATCAGGCGCTAAATAGAATGGTTAGAATCAAGCTTTATTTACTAGTAAATTGTGCCTGGCCTTCAAGAGTGCACTTTCATTAATCATGCTGGTATTAGCGTCTTTAATACTGACAGATGCCTTCCGTGAAAGCGAAATGGAATCCCCATCTGCTAAAGGACTGTAGCTAAATCGTTCAACCTCAGATGCCCGTAGGTTGTTACAAAGGTGAAAGAGACTGTGATCAAAGACTCTTCTTTGCTGATGACTGTGCACTCAACGCCAGTGCAGAGCAGAAGATGCAGCATGAAATGGACTGCTTCGCACAAGCCTGCGACCATTTTGGACTCAACATCAGCTACAAGAAGGCCGATGTTATGTACCAGGCTGCACTAGGAAAGACATACCAGGAGCCACGCATAACGGTGAAGGGATAACCTCCAGGCAGTCGAAAACTTCATCTACCTGAATAGTACACTTTCTCGTGCAGTGAACATAGACGCTGAAGTCAACAACAGGATTGCCCGGCAAGGCCAGCACTGCTTTTGATAAACTCTGAACATCTGGGGATGGAGAAAACTCAGACTTATCACCAAGCTGAAGGTCGACTATGCAGTGGTCCTAACCACCTTCCTTTGTGCCTGCGAGACTTCGATTGTCTACAGCAGACACGCTAAACAGTTCAACCACTTCCACATCTCAGCAGACCTCTCCACATCTGATGGCAGGACAAAGTCACGGAGGTTCTGGAACGGGCTGGCCTTTGCAGAGTCTACAGCAACCTGCAGAAAGTCCACGTTAGGTGGGCAGGCCATGTGGTCAGAGTGTCAGACAGCCGACTTCCAAAGTAGTTATGCAGCCGAAGCAAGGCGCATCACCAAGGCGCAACGAAAGCCTGCTGTCCGAACGGCACCCACTCACACGTGTCCTACGTGTGGGCGATCCTTCAGGGCCCGGATTGGCCTCGCCAGTTACCTCCGGACCCACATCCACCGCTCTTCCCTTTGACTCAAAGCCATGGTCATCTTAGACATTGAAGAATGGACAACAACAACAATAATAGGAGTCATATGTCCTAAAATCACTTTCAATCCGTAATGACTTGCACTTGTGCAACAAAAAAATGCTTCATTTCGCCTTCAATTACCCTTGAAAAGTAGGCAAACGTCCGACGCTGTTAACTTTGGAAAGGTTTCCTCATCTGAGAATGATGACCAAAGGTATTAAACACACCTTTTTCGTTTGACATTAGTTCATGTAAGTAGCATTAAATAGTTATCATTTTAGCATTTCAGATTAATGTAAATGACGACTTGTTCGTGGGATTCCATTTTCAGCTGTTTAGAGACAGAAGGAAAAGAACGCAAACGGGCAGGCCCCGAAGGGCATTGTGGGTGGTTTTAAGATCTCTGCTCTTAGACTTCAGCATCAAGAGTTACTCTCCTAGACTAAGAAAATGGCACAAGACCTATAATTACGAGTACAAACAAAAAAAAAACGTTTTCAGTAACAATAACCCAGATAACCTTCACGACCGAGTCAGAAGGGGAGTGGGTCTATTCCTGTTTTGACGTCACAATCTACGTTGCATGCATTTTTACGAAGAGTTAATGCAATGTAAATAAGTTTGTGACGTCAAAACAGGAATAGACCCACTTCCCTTCTGACTCGGTCGTTAGAAAAAAGATGCTTGGATTTTATGCATGGATTGATGCTTATAAAAACAAATCGGGCTTGAAATGTATTTAAAGTACATTTGTAACAATGATCAAGGGAAAAAAATATGTAAGACTTAGTCATCCCATTTTCAGGCTTGCATCTAGGGTGCATGTTTATCCACCAAACAACATGACAAAAGAAGCAGTATGTTTTGCAGTAAAGTTCACATTTTAAAGTTTTTTTCAAAGTTAATTTCGTAATCAGCGATTGCTTGGATTTTTTACCGGATTCACACACCACCAATGAAACCCTGCTTCAAAATGCTCAGCCAAGTGGTGTAGCGCACAATATTTTAATATTAATAACTTTAGGACGCGAGAATACAAGACTACGAGGTAAGGGTTGGGTTGGGAAACTTTTCTCTTTTAAATGAAATTTGAAACTGTAACAATACCTATTGGATTTGTTAAGGAAAATAGTGAAAATAAGGAATTAGTTACAGAAGTGCCAAAAATGACATCTTGATAAGTGGTTACAAAAGTGCCATAAATGTTACTTAAGTGCCATAGTGATACTAAAGCGCCGCTTCACGTTACTTAAGTGCCATTGTTACCAAAGTGCCAAGTTACTTAAGTGTCAAACGAGTTACATGAGTGCCATTTACGTTACGGAAGTGCCATATTTTGGTTACAAAAGTGACAATACGTCTAGCTCTCTCTCTCTCTCTCTCTCTCTCTCTCTCTCTCTCTCTCTCTCTCTCACCCAGGTTACTTACCCAGGGGGTAACCATGGGGGTCCTGGGTCCAGGTGGTCCATCAGGGGATTGCACAGTAAACGCCGGAAGTACTGAACAGGTTTGACAGGACATCCTCTTTTTTTATTTTTCGTTTACCGTCGAATGCGTTTCCTGATATTGGGTCGGTCGGTCGGTCGGTCGGTCGGATTAAAAGAGAAAGAAACAAATAAAACTAGTAGTAATCATGGATACGTAAAGTGCGTTCGGCGCCCCATAGTATAAATATAGCTTTGATTTGGGAATGCGGGCATTGCGTTACGAACCCGATGTCGAGGTGGATGTCATTTTGGGAAGACACGCATACAGTATTTGAACAGAATTTATATCGATCCGACGGTGAATTCGCTTTTTGTGATTCCTTGCAATGTAAATGCTGGTAAGTGGCAAACTAGTTTCGGTAATAGATCCTTTTTGCAGACCAAAAGATCTAAATATCGCACGCAAGCTTGCCTCACAAAACGCAGTTATATTATCCGGCTTTTTTACTGATTCGTCTTCATTTTCCAGAAATGTTGATTGTTCCAGCGATTAAACGTCCTCTGGTCCTCGAGGAATTCCCAATTGCGGTAATCTTCGCTGCTACTCCAAGAGAAGATGGTTCAACAACGATTCCGTTTCTACTTCATAACATGTTGCGATGAGAGAGTCATACATAAATAAAAATAGAAACTGAAATAAAACATAGCTTATTTTCCAATGGAAAACAGAATTAGATACCCCATTTGATGCCCGATGGAAACAGACTTCAAACAGTCATAGAATTCCAAGTTTTGAGGGTCGTGAAATGGCGCCTGAAGTAATGTGGGCGCGCCCAACGTGACGGTCCCTTATACTGCTCCACAACTTTGTGTACCAGCGGGCTTGGCACTTATTGAAGATTTTTGATTTTTCGGGCTAGTGTGTTTTCGCTACGTGAATGTATATGGTTTCCATTATACTGTTGACTTAAAAATATATATCTCACAAAGGTGGGTCACCTGCACCTCAACTAGGACACTCCCTGTATGATAGCATTGGTATACTGAGGAGCAACTCAGTTTGTAGTCAGGCTTAGCATACCACATAACTTTAAGAACATGTTAACAACGTTTTCAGACTAGAACATTCAGTCTCAGCCCCAAAATTACACGCTCTTGTATCAAAAAAGAGAATACTTTGGAAAATGAGCTTATCATGGGCCTTGGCTACGTGCCAGTTGTGTCTTTTTATTCGTAAATGCTAGCATTTAAAATCACAACGTTTAGATGACGGCGAAAACTGTGATAACTATCCATGGTCATTTTTACTTGCTACATGATGAAGCCAAATACTTGGTCAGAATTACTTACCGGGCCCGTTATCCCATTAAGTTAACGGCTCTTTTGCAAACACAAGAGAAATGGATAACAAAAATAATTTAACGTATATAGACAAATTAATTAACGAATTTTGTTACTTTGACAAGACCCCAGAAATTACAATGAGTCAGTGGTTGTTTACTATTTAGAAAAATTTCCGGAAATTCCGGTTGGTTTGTAGATGGAACACGACTCTTAGGTTCGTTCCACTGGAAAATTTCCGGGAGCAGCGGGACGTCTGAAAGGGTAGTCCTGTTTTCCCGTTGGAAACTTTCCGATGGAAATGTGTGTTCCATTTACAAGTTTTCAAAGGTCTTACCAGTTCCAGGCTATTCACGGCCATATTTTTAACTTAGGCGCGTAAAATGACAATCACCGCAAGTGGGCGGCCAAAGGACCTGAGTTAAATGGAATACGTCAGTTTCACCTGATGGATAATTAAACCTATACAATAAATATGTATTATTATTATTATTACTATTATTATATCAAATGTTACTATTTGCAACGTTATCTTTGTGGGTGTGTATAAGATAATAATAGTGGAATGTAATTATTAACATGGTAGTAAGACTTATATTAATTAATTGATTTATTTTATTTATTCTTTTTTTACCTTTTTTAGTTCTAAAATGTATTTAATTCTAGCTTTAATGTGCGTATATTAATGTTCCTTTTTGTAATTGTAATAAAATGGAAAAAAAAAAGTTTCACCTGATGGAAATTTCCGGCATTTTTTGTAAATGGTAAACAACCATTATTACTCTTCACACCACGGCACGTGATCTTTTGACCTTTGGTGCCATGCAACACACTTCACCAAATACACTAGCCGTAGCTACGAAAGGGGTATGGGGGCTAAGTAGAGCTTAAACTAAATTTGTGAATTACAAATTAAAAACAGAGCTCTTGCTGGATGTACTGAGATAATTCATTTTAGGTGGTCCATGTACCTGTTTTGTCGGGGTAGTCCATAGTCTAGCTAAGGGTCAGTGAAATGACGACCATGCACCACATCCGGCTGTTTCTGGTTTATATGAACAATTGCATTAATGGAAGTTCTAAGAGGAGGCAGTGGAAGGTAGCACTGGTAGAGTTGTAGTGGTACTAGTTGTAGTAGGAGTGTTAGTGTTAGTGGCAGTTCTACTGATAGGAATTCTTTAATAGAGGAATATTAATTTTTTATTTATTGGTTTATTATTCTTCTTTAGTTTATTTCTTTCTTTGTTTTACTTTGATTCGATAATTCTCAAAAGGCTTAGCCTGTTCCAGTGTCCCAGATAGTCGGGAAAACGAATACAACAGCCTGGGAAAAGCAAGCACCCACTCGTTTTTCGCACGCATTTTTTTCTCTTTCCCTACCATCTGGCAGCCTGGAACAGCCTACAAAAGGCTCGATGCAAACAGAAAATTAAGTACATTTACTATTTTTGCACATCTTCATTTTGATACTTATTACTAGAGAGGATAGACTTGTCCTTAAATGTTGAGAACACTCAGTTACCTCCGCCAATTCATTAGTAAAAAAAATTGTTTCAAAGGGGAATAAAAAAGCAAAATCATTATGTTGTTGAAGCATGTTGCTAAATCAATTTACAAGTTTGCTCATTCATATAATTCATTCAGGTCACCAATAAAAACATCACATGCATATATATAAGCTTAAATAAAAACTTATAAAACACTCCTCATTAGAATTCTATATACCGGTATAAAGAATACTAACAAGTCAAAGCTTGTTTTTCTTTATATGTAATGTGGCAAAGTTCATCGGTGTCAGATTATAAAAACGGATTGGTCCAGTTGCTTAGAATGGACTATACCTTTTCGTAAACTGATATGACCTGATGATATTCTCCCTTTTCCTTTTCCCTTAAATGCACCCTCACCATTTGGTATGGACATCCCAGCCATCTCACGGCAAGCTTGGGTTTATCGCTGCAAGCTCATGGGAGGTTAGTAGCCATCACTGCACAGCTCCCTTATTCAGGCTAAACGCTACAATTCCGCCTTTTGATTTGTGTCTCTATGAATAGTCTGCTCAATGGTCTGATCAACAGCTACTTGACTGAATGCACTGCTTGAGCGTTGAACCACATGCCAGCTTTGAATGCTTCGGGGACAGAGGGGTGCACATCTCTGAGTGACATCATGTCACACTAGTAGATTTATATGTATCTTGAGTAGTTGGTGCGATCATAGGCGAACATCGAAGGAAGCATGTCACGATCACAAGTGAGATGTAGATTCCAATCACCTTCTCTGATTGACCGTATGCAGCACAAAAGCAGACAAGCCATTTGGTAAACAGTTCAATTCGCGTCCTTTTCGTTCATTTGACATGAAACGTAGTCAATTTATCTGCAGTTATACATGTAACCTCTGCATAGAAATTTGCAGTCTCACCACGTACATATACTGTATGACGACTTTTTTGCATGATGTCACATTGACACCATTTTCGTCAAATGTACCACTTTAGAGAGTCGTGCCTAAGCCCAACGAGCCATATCAGTTATTTCGTGAGCTTTAATAAGGCATCGCCTTGTTTGGAGATAATCCCATAACATGCATAATTATTGCGGAAATTATAATGAAACTGGAAGTGACTTTCATTCCACTTCCGGTTTGATGCTGTTGCCTTTAATAGGCTTTTCCTTCTATTGCAACGAATAACTCGAATATTTCTGTGCAAATAATGATTTCAAAATATGAAAAGGATGTATCTGAGTGAAATTATATGGTTTTTAGGGGGATTAACGAGTGGAAATATAAGATCTTCTTTGCATTTTGGTTCTCTTTGCTCTAATTACCATAAAACGTCCTGAAATTCGACAAATGGAGCACTTTTACTGCCTGCAAGTGGCATAGATGTAGAAATAATTAGTTTCCGAAGAAGTATGATCCTAAAAACAGTTTAAAAATAGCAAAAATGCAGCATAATGAAATTTCAGCGCAAAGGAGTATGGGTTGTTGTGGCCAGGTTACCAACGTCTTTGGACACTTTTTCTATGTGTTAGCTAACATATTCTTAATCATCAGGCTCTAAGCCTTAAAATGATACCAAGCACAGCTTGCCATCCATGGGGTGCAGCCAAGTTGAAAAATTGAGCCCTTTTCCGATTTGGCCACTAGTCTAAATGTTTTCCTCTCATAATTTGAACCTTTGTTTGGAATCCAGAGGGACACACTTTTTGTGGATTGTTTTGAAGACATTTCAATAAACATGCAGGTCCTGTTTCATCGGGTTTAAAACCACTTAAGTTTCATACCAATTCTTGCTAATAGGTCTCGTATATTGAAGCCCTCATCTGCAATTTATTAGAAAACAGTCCTAAGAAAATATGCGCGCTGATTGGTTAAAAATCGTGTTTCTATAACTCGATGGAGACACAGTTGACACTTAATGTTGACACAGAACTAGCACGAGCTGTTGACGTAGTGATGGCGCGAGCAAAGAGAATTTACATTTTGATAATTAGAGTTAACAAGTTGTTTTCCTTTTTCTCGTCGCATTGTTTTCTAAAAGAAATAGAAAACATGTACTCCGTGTTTCTATCGAGTTATAGAAACACTTGTGAAAGTTTGAAAGAACTTGACAAGGCTGTGGGAACATGAGCCGCAGCATTTCTCGTACTCCCAAACTTTCACTCATGTTTCAATAACTTGATAGAAACACGGTACATGTTTTTTTTATTTCTTAATTATAAAATAATTAGTATAGTACGCGCACTCTCATTGGTCAATAGCTGTGTTTAGATGAGAGTATGGAAACACAGCTGTGACCTCACACGAATTTTGACTGCTTATGTAATCAGACGCGCGTTTTGATTGGCTGGTAGGAAATTGAGCGTATATCAAGAAAATCTGTTTCAATCTAGAAGGAAAAAACCGAGCATATACCTTCATTTGTTGAACTGTCTCAAATTCCCACAACTCCCCCTCGTGATTAGATGAAGCTATGAAAACACGGAAAACGTCCTGTATTGCTTAATTATAAATGATCTCCCTCTTTAACGAGGTCAATAAGACCACTTTCTTGCACAATTGTACGGTCACTGGTAATGCCAGACCACAATCCCCAAAAAACAGTGCTGCTCATTTAAACACTGCTGTTTATTTAAACATTGCTATAAAACTCTCCTGCTCTTTTATTAAACAGTACTTATCAGCATTTTAATTGTATAAGGTAAGCACCCCCACTATTGACTGAACATACCTACACAAGGTTGTGGTGTATGTTTGTGATTGGGGAGGGGGTAGGTTTGGTATGGATCATTGAAGTGTGAAGGGATGGGGGAGAGGGAAGAGGTTTGGGAGAAAACATCATCATAGAAAAAAAAAAGTGGGAGGGGGGGTATATAGCCCCTCCCTCTTCACAACCTCTGAAACACTGAACAGCTGCAGGACAACACGGGCAGCATAACAGAGGATCTACCTGTGGTGATGGAAGATAGAGATGGTGAGAGAAGCAGGGTCATAGCGGTGTGAGGGTGTTTGACTACGGTAGATAATCTTTATGCCATCCAAAACTCAAAGAAAACAGCCTTGGGATAAAAACCACAGTTCAAAATTTTGCCAGTCGGGTGTTAACCAATCACACTTGATCAAAATCTGAAGAAAAAAGAGATTTTTTGTCATAGTAGCACTTTAAAGACACATCACCCTGCCTCATACACCTGGCAGATATTGTAACTTGATCAGTTCTCAGTAGGCTCTGCATTAAAGGGGTGACAGTCTTCCACAGTTTCACAATACCCCACTCAGCCTGCCATACTTGTCAATTAAGGAGCATGACCAGGGCTACTTTACTGACCACAGTCACAGAAAAATAAATTGCAGCACAACATAATCATTCAATTTCATACAGCTGATATAACATTAATAATAGTTTGTAACACTAGAAAGATTGTTCTTAAATTAAAGACTAATTTTAAATGAATGCTTTGTTTATAGTGGAAGTGCAGTTAGCTATCAAGTTAGTTCACAGGCACCCCACTTTTTAATAATCTGAACTTAACTGAAAGATAAACAACCCCAACTGGCAGGAGACAACCAGTTGACTATTTACAAAGCATGGTAGAGCCAGGGTTGCCACTCATCAGTAACAAAAAATTCCTTGACCTCTAAACAATTTTCACTGACTTTACATTCGTTCAATATAATCACATAATTATGGTTCAGCTTCTTTGGAAGGCCATTCATGAATACATGTAATTTCCTCTTTGTTTTCAATCTCTTTGCGCTTTTCATGGAATTCTGTGCACAAAATCTTGTGAACTGTTTACCAAAACTAAAATTCCCTGACTTTGACAATATATATGTAAAAGATTTTCCCTGACTTTTCCCTGACCTTGAAAAATTTTTGTTCTTCCCTTATTGTTCCCTGAACTTGGCAACTCTGAGAGTTGAATCTGAGACAATCGGAAACAAACCAAACCAGAGGTTAGAATGGGATCTCCAAAAAATGATCTAGTTGTCTGTTCATATCTAGTGTTTTGATTGGCAATCATTGGTATATGAGCTACAATGTATTATACCATGCTCTAAAATATTAATATCTAACTGACTGTATACACCTTATTCCAAAATGGCTGCCATTTTAGTATTCTTTTGTCTGATTGCAGATTGGCCCTTTTTTTCGTAGGCAGGTACAAAAGCTGGACCAGATTTATTTAGCTCTGATCAACTTGGTTCGCTCATCCTCGGATGGATGTTAAAAAAATGATAAGACTTTGAGAAATCACCCTAGCCCTAATCTTTAAGCTAACCTTGGTAAAATCGGCTCGCAATTGTTGAATAGTTTTGGGTGACAAAACCCTTTTCCGCCCAATCCGAGGGGTCAGATCTGAGTTGATATGATCCGACTTTTATACCTGCCTCTTTTGGCATTGCTTTAGATTTAGCAAAAATCAAAAGAATATTATTCATGTCATATCCACCCCACATTCCTGGAATAAATTAACTGTAATTGTTAAATATAAGTTTCTTTCTTGTACCCTTAGCATCACATAACACATCCCTCAGAACAATACAACAATGCAAAATTTCTTCCATATTGGAAAAAAGGTCTATTGAAACAATCGTTATTTTCTAAGTTCCAGTCATGGTGAGAGAGATGCAGAGTGGAGCTGATGTAGACACGAGTTGTTTGTGGACTCATTTAAGGACGGTGCCTACTATTGTTATTGTGCATACGTTCTGCGCATCTCCAGATACTCAGATTTCCTGTCGCCCATGCTTACTAATTCAGGGATATTTTTGCGCGGTTTAAAACTATCCGGAGAAAGTAGATCTTAGTAAGTACTCTTCGTATCCAAAAAGAAAATTGGGGGTAACCATGCATTTTTTAGAGATACTTAACTTTCAATTTGAGAAAGAACGCCATACATTGCTTTGTATTTTAAAGCTTTTTACAAATATTATTCATGAATTATCTTTGAAACATGCGTGGTTACCCCCAATTTTCTTTTTGAATTTCAATAACACTTGTTAAGATCTACATTTCCTGCATAGTCACAAATCGGGGAAAAAATATCTTTAATTAGTAGGCGCTGTCCTTAATTTGTGTTCACAGCAGTGAGAAGTAAACTAGATAACAGCACCATAACACTGATGATAAACACTGATTGGCTGTTTTTCTGGAGGCTTGTACCATTGCAGTCATCTCTGTTTTTCTGGAGGCTTGTACCATTGCAGTCATCTCTGTTTTTCTGGAGGCTTGTACCATTGCAGTCATCTCTATCATTGCAACAACTTCCTTTGCAATCCCCAGTGTATCCCTCGCTTCTAAGGGAAACGCAAATTCCTACATTTCCTTCCCTGTAGGAGTCGCACAGGTTTGAGGCAAGACAGCCTTTTGAAAACTGGATGACCGAGTCATTACCAACCAAATTGATTTCCAATTGAAAACACGAGTCATTTTGGGGACAGGTCATCAACTTCGCATTCTTTTGGCAATCAACAAAAGAGGTATCACTTGAACATACAGAGCAATTTAAAAATGCACCTGCCAAGAAAATGAAACTAGAGTTCTCTATTGCATACCCAATAACATTGAGAGTTTCAGCCTGTGATAAAGTGAAGGCTCCCAGACCAAGTTGAAATTATGTTTGCTATGGCTACATGTTCACT
>NC_090889.1:39365181-39375181 GCF_036669925.1 Montipora capricornis | reverse complement strand
GGATATTTTTGCGCGATTTAAATTTATGCGGAGAAAGCAGAACTTAGCAAGTGCTCTTGCTATCCAAAAAGAAAACTGAGGGTAGCCATGCATTTTTCAGAGATAAAATTTTAAGCTTTAATTTGGAAAGGAACGCCATACATTGCTTTGTATTTTAAAGCGTTTTACTAATATTGTTGATTAATTATCTTTGAAAAATGCGTGGTTACCCCCAATTTTCTTTTTGGAATTTAATAACACTTGTTGAGATCTGCTTTTCCCGCATATCCATACAACCGCGCAAAAATACCTTTCAATTAGTGGGCACCGTCCTTAATCTCTAGAACCGCTCCAAATCACTGAGAGAGCGTTCAACTTTCAAGACACTTTTGTAGTGTTGTTGGTGTTTTGGTTCTGAGGCATTGTAGATCGTAACGCTGGTTAGCCTGTGTACAGCCACCCCTCCCTCCTTTCGATGTTCTTTCTGATGGGAGCGGGTCGGCTGTGACATTTTATAACAAGCAACTCATTTGATGACATCTGGTCTGTAACCAACATTTTCGTCCCAGCCCTTTCTGCATGTCTTCAGAATCCAATCGTGTTCATCATCATCTAAAGAAAGAACAAAAACACAGTTACGATAATTTTACACCGACCAGATGGTTTCATCAAGACTGCACTACCTAACATTGAGAATATGGTATAAGGTTTGTCCCCATCAGGGTCAGAAAACTTCAAAAGTGTCTATTTTTAACTCACGTTTTGCGAGAAAATAAACAATAGGCCAAATGTTGTACCCAATTCAACTCTCCCGGGGTTAAGATTCTTTGTGTACTCTATTTGCACAATGTAGCATTCACGTTTAAATGATATGGAAATACCTGGAACAAAACATTTTATTCTCAAAGGGTCTGAATTCGGTACAACATTGAGTTGACCTATTTAGTCTATTCTGTTAATTTTTCTGCAAAACTTGGTTTGAAAATAGACACTTTTCTGACGCTGATGAGGACTAGGCCAATTTGAGTAAATCATACGTTTGGGTCATGGACTCCAGAGCACAAATGACACCCGGCAAGACACGCTTTGATCGTGCAGCACGAGGCAACAGCAATGACAAAGTAACCTCAAAGTAAATTCCGGTCAGGGGTGAGCTTTGCAAAATGGTAACCGATTTTCCAAGTTTTCCGACCAACCGGAAGAAATGGATTCCCAGGCCTTAACTTCCTTCATCACTCGAAATCGTAATTTTAAATAACGTTCCTTGCAGCCTTCGTTGTAGTCGTCGTAACTGCGCATGCCTAAGCTCCCTATTGTTACGTCGTTGCGTAAAGTAAAAGGGCCTTCAAGATCTACGACAAGATCGTCTACGAAAACACCACAAAACCTCAATATCATTGGTTAACAGTGGAAAAATAATCGTGCTGCACGTGCGGCACGCATTTTAGCACATAATTCGTGCGATTCTCTGCATAACAACGACGTGTAATCACCAAATTTGAGCTTTTGACTTCAACGCAAGCGTACAAATGTGAATCTTTCATTATCTATTTTCACTCTGAAACCGCTCGTAACAATTTATTATTAGGATACTTCGACTACATTGTACGACGTTCAAATGTAGACATAATCACTTATTTAGTATTAGGACGTTTCAGGTCTACGTCGGAGTTGGGCGGCAATAGACTATGTCATTTAGGGTGCGTTCGATTGACCGTATTCCGGAATAGGAATATGTGGAATAGAAGAGAAAAAGTCCTTCGTTTTTACGGAGATTCACATTAAATTGTCAAACACCTGCTAACATGCTATTTTAAACATACCTTTATTATCCTTGTTGCTTCAAAACGCTAGACATACCGTTTTAAATCATCACTCCAAGTATTCTTATTCCGGAATAGCGTCAATCGAACGCACCCTTAATGAGCAACAAATAACTGCAGAATACCCGGCCACTTATATGCATATGAATGGCGTGCATTGTTATGTGCCTCGTTCTTCAAACGATGCTGCTACAAGAACACAATAGTAGTGAATTTAAGAAACGGCGACGGCTACGAGTACGACATCGCTTCAAAACAGTAATATCATTGGTTAAAAGAGCATAAATAATCGTGCTGCACGTGCAGCACGGATTTTAGCAAGTATCTTAGCGGTCCTCTGCATAACGACGACGCGAAATCACCGAATTTTAGGTTTTGACGACAACGTAAACATGCAACAGAGAATCCTTCATTATCTGTTTTAACTCTGAAACCGCTCTTACCAATTTATTTTTAGGATACTTCGCCCATATTGTAGGAAGTGAACGAGACTTAATAATCGCGAAAGACTTATGATAGAGCCAAGTTATATTTTGAGATGACGTTTTCGTCGACCGTCGTCGTCGTAGATCTTAAATTCCCTAGTGAACACTTAAAACACTTTATTTTAGGGTGCATAATTACAGTAAAAAAACTGTACTCTCCCTTATGGCCCTATAGCCATTATGGCCATTATGGCCTTATGGCCTAGTGGCCCTGTATTCGGCAGTTACTGGGGAGCTTAAGCAACGACAACGGCGACGGCAACGAGAACGTCACAAATTTGCATATTTAGTGGGTAAAAACAATAGCTTTTGCACGCTCTGCACGTGCGTTTTTCACTTTTGTCCATTTCGTTACCGTCGTCAGCAAAACAACAACGTGAAATAGGCAAGTTTTTGGTTTTATAAAGAAGTCAGCACTTGAGGATAAATTTTCATTTTCTCTCATAAAATGGAGTGCTGTTCCGACTGGTGTCATCTTTGAGGAATTACCACACCCTTGTCATATTAAACACGTTGAAATAATCCCGAAGCGATTGAAATAACGCAAATTTATATTTTGAGATGACGTTCTCGTTGCCGTCGCCGTTGTCATTGTTTAAGCTCCCTACTCTCCCGACTGAGTGACTTCATAGCTCCGTTGGTCAGCATTGCACCGGCATCGCATAGGTCACGGGTTCCAATCCCGTTGAAACCACCTGAATTTTAATGTTAATGTTGGCGCAATGTTGAGACCGTTTAAACGGTCTCAACATTGCGCCAACATTAAAGTGCCCCTGTGACCAAAAAATCAATTCATATTTTTCCTTGGATTTCAAAACTATGTTAATAAAACACTAAGTGACCCACGTTTTAAGCCTTGATTTCAAAAAGACACCTCTTTATTTTAACTGTAATTTTCCTATTTAATGGTCCGCCATTACTAACATTATGTTCTTGAGAGAGCTGGATCGAGGAGAAAATGACGTCAAAGGCCCACTAGTTTAAGAATGCAATACGTGTGTACGCTGCAGAATTAATATGCAGCACGGGGATTTTGGGCTTTCAGACTTTTAAACTCACGCTTTGCATATATGATAAGCTGCGTTCACACGCTGAAATTTTAAGCTAGTGCGGAGCCTCTGACGTCACTTTTCTCTGGATCCAACCGTCTGAGGTCCAATCGGTCAGTTTTGAACGTGAGTAATGGCGGACCGTGAAATCCAAAACTTACACTCAAAGTAAACGGCCTTTGGATAAAAAGCAAAGCTCAAAATTTTGCCAGTCAGGTGTTAAGCAAACACACTTTCAAGGCAAAGTGGTTTTTTGATCACAGGGGCACTTTAAAGAACCAACACTTTCGCGAGATTTGATTGCGAGCAACTAAGGACTAGAAACCAGTCCCTCTCGTCCAGCTAAACTACAACATATTGACTTTTGTGGCCTGATGTGAGCATGCGTGTCTTCTACAGTTATTAAACAGAGTGTTCAAACGGCATCAACACCATTCAACGTTTTCGAGAACAAAGGAAAAGTTGAATCGATGTTGAATGAAAGTTTAAACCGACTTGAACTTGATTCAACACGCTTTCAACAAGCTTTCAACATTTTTCACGCTTTCAACAATGTCGGACGACCTGTTCAACTGCACCGAACATTTGCTTCAACAAAGTGTTGAATGCATGTTGAAGCACATGTTGAAACCGTTTAAACGGGCCTTAAGAGACAATTGCTTAAATTTTTTAGATAACTGCGAGGATCTCTTCTCCCTTTCACTTGGGAGTTACCGTTGCTCCAACCTCCCTGACTTGAACGGTTTATCGCCGGTAACATACCTGCATTTCTCAGGAATTTAAGCTCATAATCAACAACCACTCTGGAAAGAGGATTGTAGAAGCCATCACCACAATCGTAACAACCATCAGGAACCTCGCGGGGTGGGATTCGATTTGTGAGTTGGGATCGACCTAGATAAAATGCAAACAAACATATGACTGAGAGACTTAACGCGAGTTTCAATCGAGTGTCGTAAAACCAAAACCAAAGTAATCACTTTGCATGGCCAATCAAAAAGGAGGGAGACAATCCAGTAAACCAATCAAAACTCGAAGTAATTACACGCAGCCGACACAAAGCGCGGGGAAATGTGCACGTGCGAGCCACGATTGGTTTTGGTTTCACTTCTGATTGTATTGGTTGAAAAAGTGGCGCGTGAACTTGGAACCAATCACTGAGTGAAGTAATGCAAAAACAAAGCAATTCGCCAATTACTTTCGACACTCAATTGAAAACCGCTCTATATAACAACAACTAGCAGTAATCAAGAATTAGTGAGGTGCGTTGGTAATCTCATACCCAGATCTCTTGTGGCGAGCGAACAAGAGATCTGGGTACAAGATTAGTGCGTTCGATTCCTGTTTTGTCATCGATGAGACGTTTGGTATTGCTGGACGATCACCCATCAAGGTATTGACCCGTCTAATAGGACTTGACTTGCCGTAGGCAACCCGTAACACTATCCCATGAGAAAGGAAAGTAACTTTATTTTTATTAACTTTATTGGCGGGTAGCCAATTACTGGGGGCCCTGAGGAAAAAAAAAACTATTAAAATATACTTTTAAAAAATTAGGCACAATTACACACCATCACCGCCAAGCTAGCCACTTCTGCTGGAGAGAACAGGATAGGCACAACACCGGGGGCTTCATAATAGAGTGTGGGTTCTTTAACGTTCCAAAGGAAGGTTATGAACATAGAAGATATTTGTGAGACGGGGCCTACGATTTACAGTCCTTATCCGAGAAGACTTGAAAGTCTAGCCATTTGCAGATGAAATTACAAAGGCAGCACTTTCTCCTCAGTAACTTTAAGATCCTGAGTGTTGATCCGGCCGGGGTTCGAACCCGCGACCTCCCGACGTACTTTATTGCAGTGTTTAAGTTTCAGCTAGATTCATGTGGATTCCAAGTAGTTTTTCAAGCCAGTCTTACAAAGTGAAAGTTGTTGAAGCAAGTATTGCATTGCACAATGCAACCGTAAATTATGAAAAAATGATGAAAATGCTATGAACACAGAGCTAAATGATAGAACAGGAATACTAATTTTCAAAACTGAAATCAATACCATTTAAAAGATCTTTTCGGGCTAGTTAAAGTGACGTTTGGGCTAGTACATTCTAGCCACAGCTTGCCCCAAGGGCTAGCTGTTAAGTTACTTTTCTTTGCACCCTGTAAAGGAGGCGTTGGATTTGACTCGTGATATAAATCTTGAGCAGAGATCTCTGCCAAAAATATCTTGAAGTTCTTATAATTGCTGGTTTTCACTCACGTGATCAACAGCCATGTTTTTCAACGAAAACAAAAGGAAGCGTTTGCATAATAATAGAGTTAAATTCCCGGAGGATTTGGTCGGGGCACCAACATGGCCGCCTTTTCTTTGTTTAGGGCACCAACATGGCGGTCGTGACGTCATGTGAAAACCGAGAATTGCTAGTTCCGTAATTACCAGGAGCAATTCCTGAATGATTGCTTCTTTCACGAAAATGTTTCTCAGTCTTTGTCAGCAGTCCCCACATTAAGTGCGGAAAGGCTCAGTAGTAGTAGGAAAGTGGCACTATGTTCTCTGACCAACTGCCCTTGCCTGAGGACTGCCTCTTGAGATACTGCCCAAGTACAGGTCCAGTACAAAGCAATATAATAATCTTTGAGAGGATTTGCTTTTCTTATAATTTTTTTTATTGACTTGATGATATTCGAAAAAAAATCTGAGTGCTCCTTTCCTGGAGCTAAGCCTTCGACCTGCCGATTACTATATCGGAAAAGCTTCAAATAGCTTCGGAAGTGTTCACAGAAGTCGTCGGAATATCTTCGAACATTTTCGGGAGCGTTTGAAAGCATTCGGAACTTAGTCGTCGCAAATCGTCGGAAGTCGCTGGAATGTTCTCTGAAATCCTGGTCACGAGGAAAAGAAAATCTCCCGCACTCTTCCGCATTTGAAGTTGGCAGGTATGTAGTTTGGATGCTCTACCGCTAAGCAATAGGAAGGTGGGCCATTAATTAAACTAGGTTAGAATGACAATAAATTATTGTGCTGATATACGGCCAGGACTTACATTGTCGAAACTGTGCATTTTCATCTGACTGATCAAGAGTATAGCCCCGTGTAAACGGACGAAGCAACTCCCACCATTGTTGGGTGCTACATGTTGCGTCTGTTTGCACACCCTGTTGCTTGTTGTTGCATAATTGTTGGGAATAGCCTATTCCAGGCTCCCAGATAGTCGGGAAAACGAAAACAACTGCGTAGGAAAAGCGAGTGGGGGCTTGACCCAAGCCCCCACTCATTTTTTGCACGCATTTTTTTCTCTTACCCTACCATCTGGGAGCCTAAAACAGGCTATGTTGGGAGTTGTTGCACGAAGTTTGAAACTTCGGTCAAACTCTTGAGCCAACAACTCCCAACATTTCTTTTGTTTAGTAATCGCCGGAGTATTTCACAGCACCCCTTCCCATTCCCAGCAGTGATCTAACCCGAAGGTCGTGGGTTCAATTCCTAACCCTGGTCAGAGTTTTTCTCTGTCCTTGTGTGGGCCCATTTCCATTAGTAGGGCTAACGCTCACATGGTTCATATGGGGTACAAAACTAGCACTTCAAATTACACTCTAACAATTATTGGCCTCAGGCTCAGTGATTATCGGTGAATATTCACCGATAATCACTTCGTCTTCGGCGAATAATTGTTAAAGAGTGTAATGTGAAGTGCTAGTTTTGTACCCCATATGAACCATGTGAGCGTTAGCCCTACTAATGGAAATGGATGAAGTCGAGGTGAATATTCACCTATAATCACTGAGCCTGAGGCGAATAATTGTTTTAGTATAGATGTAAATACACAGGTGATTATTTCAAAAAAGAGAAAAAAAAACATTTCAACGCGAAATGATCTTCACTTACAGTGGCAAAACGACTACTGGTAGCCATTTTGTCCGTCGCGGTGATTATCGGCTGATAATCCAAGATAGCGAGCCAATGAGAGTGCGCGACTTTGTATAATCACCTATGTATCTATACTAAAATCAGTTATTAAATGTTGGATCCGTGTTGCACATCTCTTCCAACATTGTTGGGGCCACACGCGCGCATTACATATGGTCTCCATGGAGATAGCAACGCATTAACATGTTGAAAACAAGATGGCAGCCAGTATAACAGTATTCATTTATTTAATTAAAGGTATCTTAAGTTTATAAGAAAACTCTCATCGGATATTAAGAGCTTTTCCTTTGATAAGGAAGCTTGAGCCATTGATGAGGAGCTTGAGCCTTTGAGAAGGAAGCTTTTTCTTAAATAAGGAAGCTACACTGTATTACGTTAAAGAATAAGGACTCACAGTAACTATGCTATAATATTAGACACGACGTTTAGAGTGTTTTGTTATCTAGGTCAAATCAGATATCTTTCATTAATAAATAGGGTTAATATACTCAGTCTGTTATATTATTTTACTACTTAGGATTAGGAATTTAACTTAGTATTTATGTTTAAGTTTAATTGTAGGTCAACATTCAATTTGGCTGCCGATTTACTACAAATAAATGATACAGTCTAATCACACCAAGTCTGCCAAAACAATTATTTGAAACAAAAACAAGAAACAAAAAGGCAAACTTTCAAGAATGAGCAGTGCGGACTCACTGACAAACACTGTGTTAAAAGAATGCAAGGGTAATTGTAGCAGCTCAAGTTAATACTCTCAAATTATTACCTGCTGGCTTTAATCCATGTCGTATTTCAGTGTAGAATCGTCTGTCATATCCATCACAATATTCCCAGTCCTCTGCATCATACTCCAAACCATCGGCAAAAGTGTATTTTCCCTAACAAACAGGCAGTGCAAAGCAGATCATGTGGGACATCAAAAATTAGAAGTAATGGATGCAGTAAATAATGAGGAACCCCTGGGCGTCAATGGGTTAACTGAGCAGAAGGTCTGTATGGGAGAATCTTGACTGAGGTTTGTAGTACACATGACCAAGGTCAAGATTCTCCCATACAGACTGACTAAGCTCGGTTTAATAATAAGATGTTTATTATATGGCAAACTGAAACAAGAAAAATTTAATTCGTTTAATGTAACTGGTTTGTACTAACTGACATTTTGCTCGTGAACGGCGATGAGTGGCAATGAGCTAAACTTAAATCTGCCAAAGTTTGCTTGTCTTTCTTATCTTTTCTTCTCATCATGCTTTTTGGCACTTCTTCCATAAATACAATGTAAATATTGGTAGAAGAAAATACTCAATCTTTTTGCATTTTAGTTTGCAACCTTTTCACCGCAAAACATAACAGGTCTAGATGACAGTATAGAAGGAAAAATCTGTACCACAGTCAATATCGATTTCAGCCGATCAAATTTGTGAATTTGGTAGTTCCCAGTCCTTCTGAGACAGAGCCATATAATAAGATTATGTGTTAGAACGACAGACAGATACATACAGTATCCACACACATTAATGTCTTCTACCATTGGCAGGTGGAATAAAATAAATTAAAGCTGTCAGTATTGGTGAGGAAAGAAAAGCAAGCTAACAAACTAGGAGAATTACCCTTTCATCAGGATCCAGAGTTAAACAAAAATCCAGCCGACATACATATATGGCAACAACCAGGTCAAGGTCTTTATACACTCTTCCAATGGTTTCTGTTCACCCGGGCTGGTGAAGACACTACGTAACTTTCTGTGCCATGCAAGCCATTGTCAACGTGGCAGAACTAGCATTAATTTAGACCCATGGCTGTGATGTGAGAGGCACAAGTCTATTCTAAATTTAAGTCACAAACTGCTTTGTATTGCTGTTTTCAAAGAGATTTTGCATTGCAAAGCGGTTTGTGATGCAAAATCAAGAATAGGCCCATGCCAGTTCCACATCACGGTCCAAATTACTGCTTGAGTTTTCATAACTTTGCGCATCTTGCCCGGGAGATAAAAAGCGAAATTTTGAAGTAAGAAGGTGAAAAGAATGTTTGCTTTTGGTGGGGAGATTGATACTGTAGACGAAAAATATTGGTTCTTTCAGAATAATTTGGTGAAACAAAAGTGAGATAAACTAGCAACAACAAACCCAAGAGCTGAAGATTTGGCAGCTATGAAATTGGTGTAATTTTCACTCATTTTTTTGTCTTTTTAGTTAATTACACTGTACATAAGCAACAGTTCACCTGGCGTGAAGGAATCTGGATTCCTGAATCCAGAGCAATTGGAATCCGGAATCCATTGCGGTGGAACCCATGAGTTTGGGGAATGAGAGGGAGACCTTGATTCAAACAGTCACAATTTAGGCAAGTTCTCAAAACAGAAATCAAAGTTCTAAATTATATGAGTAACTCATGACCATAAAATTCATTAATTTTGATCAATATCCAACTTTGTTTATCAGAAATGCTATTCATGTTAGCTGCAGAACTTACATGTAGATCTACCGGTAAGTTTAGGCCTTTCAAGAACTATTAAAGTAGATGCCTGGGCTAATCAATGTAAGCGGTGGTCACTTTTGTCTTTTACAACGGTTTGTGTGAAAATAAAGGCAGAGTAGCCGGCGGCAAGAGGCAAATGTCTGACAAACAGATGGCAGTAGTCACCGCCGGTGAGGTATATCGCGGGTGACTGGCTTCTTTTTGACCAAAAAAACTGTCAAAGTGTATGTCTATACCCTTTAAGGTTGCTAAAGGAGCCCTTA
>NC_090889.1:39335181-39360181 GCF_036669925.1 Montipora capricornis | reverse complement strand
AATGCCCAGCAAGTTGAAAAAAAAAAACTGAGGCAAGGAAAGCGAAAAGAGAGGGAAGGAGAGAAAGTCGAAAGTGTTGTGCTACTTTTAAACCCAAAAACTATGTCGAAATTTTGCTTTCTACGTATGCCCGAACTTTGCAAGCGCTTATTTTGCACCTGGCTGAAAAGGCCGCGGAGCATACAACCTGAAAACGGGTTTGTAGCGAGATTTAGCTCTTAAACAACACGACAGTGACCAAAAAACCCCTCAACTAGCTTCAAAACGTGTTTTTCGGCCAAATCTCTAGTAGCCAAAGGGTTATCAAGAGATACTATATTCACTGACATTGTTTACAAAAAATGATTACAATCCTTACAATATTCCTGTTGCCTAATTAGCTTACGAAAATGATAAGTGCCAAGCTTGTGGCAGTAAGCAGACCCTAGTGCCTTTATTGGCAGATTGGTTTCCTGATCAGAATGCAAACCGTCGAAACACCCGAAACGCCATATGTATTCATCCATTATCTTCTTCACCAATGTGACTGCTGAAGTGTTTCTCACTAGGAAGGCTGGAGCAAACTTAGTAAAATGATCGGAGACCACCAGCAACCACTCAAAACCAGAAGTAGATCTTGGTGTGGGACCTATACTGTCTACTGCGACCCTTCGTAGGAGGTGCCCGGCCTTAATGTTTATGAGGGGTGCCTTTGACAGATTGGAAGGGTCGTTGACTTCAGCACATGGAACACACCTTCTAACGTGCTTTTCGACGTCTTCCCGCATGCCATGCGAATAAAATCTCCTTCCCAAGTTCTCAAGAGTCGCCAAGGTGGCCATATTAAAGATCGCTGTGCAAGGCGCACAAGCAACACTAGTCTGGTGAAACGACTCTTTCGGGCAAGCAGGTTTGATGATAAATCTCTTGGCCTGTCACTTTGTGTTCACAACGTCTAAACACCAGACGGTCCCTGAGAAACAGCCATCCCCATTGTGACAAGTATGATAGCAGTTTCCGCCCCCCCCCCCCCCCCCCCCGCCCCCTTCCTCCATCATCGCCACATCTCCAGCGACGGTTCCTCATTGCTGTAGGTGTGAGTAGCGATGGCCTCATGGTTAGAGTGCTCGACTCCGGATCGAGTGGTCCGGGTTCGGGTCCTGGCCGGGGACATTGTGTCGTGTTCTTGGGCAAAGTACTCTCACGGTAATAACGGAAATAACGGGTTTTCGACTGAGATATAGTAACCTTAGAGAGCCAAATTACTTTGAAAACCTTTCCTACATGAGGGTCACTGGAAAAAATGTGTGCCAATTCATCGAGAATAAAATATTGTTCTAGGCTTTTTGCTGTAAAGCGATGCTAACAGACCTTAAAATCCAAGCCCACCGCATGTATCGTAAAGAATAGTTTTGTAGTTTAATATTTAAGATTGAAAGGGAGCAAAATAAAAATTGCGTATTGCATGCAGCTGCTTTATTAAAATTCCTGACGTATCAGCACCCTTGTTCTGATAGAAAGAAAATCAACTTTATTTTCTTTTTGATTATTGGCTCATCAGTTTATTTGAAACATAGAGCGGTTTTCTATTGAGTGTCGAAAGTAATGAGATAATTACTTTGGTTTATGATTACTTCACTCAATAATTGGTTCAAAGTTCTCCCGCAATTTTTTCAACCAATCAGAAGTGAAACCAAAACCAATCGTGGCTCACGCGTGCACATTTTCCCGCGCTTTGTGTCGGCTACGTGTAATTACTTCGAGTTTTGATTGGTTTGCCGGATTGTCTCAGTCCTTTTTGATTGGCCAAAGTAATTACTTTGGTTTTGGTTTTACGACACTCAATTGAAACTCGCTCTCGGGAGTAAAGGATGGTTTTATGCGTCAACAATGTTTATTCGTGAAATATACGATAAACTCTACGGCGTGAAAGGCAGAATCATCACTTTGAATTCCAAAACGGTGGCAAACCTCGAACGGGGCGTCACAGCTAGAAACGTGATTTCTAGCTGTGAGGTCTTTACAAATGACATGTCAACTTTTTTGATTGACACATGAATTGTTAATAGCCAATCGTTGAGTGGTAATTCTCATCAACAGCCAATGAAAGTGCTTTGGCTTTCATAACATATAAGTAAAAAAAGCCGGATACTTTATTCAAGGCATTTGCTCTTTGCAATTGGTTTTGAAGTTCCAACGTTGATCTTCTGCGACGTAAGGTTAGAGGTCGCCTATAGCAATTTGATCTATCAGTAAACACTTATTTACTTCCTACTTACATGTATATTTTTATACATGTTTCTATTGTAGGACTTCAACGGCATAGAGGTCTTTAAATTCCGCTAGTAAGGAGTGCGACATTCAAGGTAAGGTAATCCCTATACGGCAGATCCGAAAGAAATTGGACTTACACTCGGTGTAGCCATGAAAACAACGTTAAAAGTTAGTAAGAGAAGCAGCTCATTGACTTTAAAATTAACTAGCATTACTTAGTGCTAACACAAAGTTTCTTTAACATTGTTCAGTGAAATTAATCCTAACAGAGTTTGTATCATTGGACCGGAAATCGGTCGGATAATAAACAGTCAAAGTTGACCGTAAAGATCTGCTACTGTGCGTAGCGCTTAACATCTGTTTTATATAAAACAGAACCGGATATCAGACTGGGTTAAACAATTACCGATTGAACAAGATTGGACATGTTTAAGACCGATTATACGCTCCATTTAAACTATAACTTAGCATACTCCTTATATATTGTGAATGGAGTTCTCATTTTTTTTTTAATAGCCTCTAAGGACTAAACAATACTCGTTCTCCCCACACCAATTTAATTTTCCATTTTAAATCAATTTCCTTTCCAAATGATTATAGGGAAATTATAATATCATTTTATTGCAATTTTCCCACAGCAAACAAAATTAAAAACCCTAGAGAGAGCAAATTATATAGTAATAATGAAAGGACAAACAAGGAGAAATTGTGAATGGACAACTTATAGGTGACTCGACACAAATACCTTTCGAAGAAATTCAACTTTCCTCATTGGAAATACAAATTTAATTTTGACTTATCACCTTGGAAGTATCACAGATTGAGAAGAAACGTATTTAATAATCAACAAATTACCAAATTTGTTTATTGCCACCGACATGATATCCCACTGATATCAATCAGGGTATAACTAATGAATTTTAGAAACTTGCGGGGGGTCGAAGGTTCGAACACCAGCGGGGTTGCGAAGGGCAGGGCTGCCATAGTGGTGAAAGCACTCGCCTTGCAGTAATGAGAAAAAAATTTATGACCTTCTTGCTGCCGTTAGGGGACAGAGTTTTTTCTGGTTCATGCCTCTGCTCCGAGGGTCTTCATTCCCTGAATTCTCTCCAGCTAATTCTCAACTCATTTTGAGTTAACATTCTGGTCCGAAATAAAAAGAGAATCAAGAAGTATGGGAGACGATCTCAGTCTCTCAGTTCAGTCCAAACAGCCCGCTCCTCCGCCAGTCTTGCGGTTTCCTGCAGCCAGTTATGGCTCCGTCCTGTGATGTCGTCTTGCCAGGCTTCCCTTTTACCCCTTCAGTGGTACAATCCCCTGGATACATACCTCTTACTAACCTCGTTTTCTCGGTCCGTACTGTAAGTTACGGACCGAGTTTTTTCCCGTTGATTTATGGCCCAAGCGCGATAAATCAACAGGAAAAAACGAGGATCCGTAACTTACAGTACGGACCGAGAAAACGAGGTTAGTAAGATATTTATTATATCTCTGAGGTTAACCGGCGCGCGGGCAAGGAAACTAATCGAAGTGAAGCGGAAGGTTCAACTGCCACAAAGAATGCCGTGCCAAAATCCCAAAAACTAAATCCTCTTGACTGTTAAGTTTGAAATAGTTGCTTGCAAGATTCAAACAGTACAAGTTTATGCAACAGAAATGACATGAAAAACTCGCTAGATGATGTTTTGTCGAAATTTTAAATTTAGCGGGCTGTACAGCGGGCCGTACTGTAGAATACGGCCCGCTAATTTAGCCAATTACAGCGCGCGTACTATCTGAGAGATATAATAATTAACTTTCCTAGTGCTCTTTTCCTTGTGACACGGTCCAAAATTCCCATTTCTTCCAAGTTGCTATATGGCCGTATTAGTATATACTAAAACAGCGCATAGCGTTGAAAACGCGCCCTGATTGGCTACTCCAACTCCAAAATATCCTTTGCTATTCACCTCCGAGAAACTCGCGCAGGATTTGCGCCCGAAAATATTGTAATCGTTGCTGGAATAAATGAGTTAAAATCATCTTTTTGTGCTATTTTATTTCACTATTTTAGTATATACAAAAACAACTATCCACCACTAGCCATGCATATCCACTTCGGTTAATAGTTTTAACTCATGCAAAAGTTAGCTTACAGCTTGTTCTACTTGAGAGAGCCGTAAGGTCCAAATACGCTTCATTCGTTCAATAGACATACATTTCTACTGCGGGAATGAAACAAGTTAAGTTCTGAAATGATCGCGCAGTTGTGAACGCTACGTTAGCCGTAACGAAAGAAAAAGGAAAGGAAAGGAACTTTATTTAAGTGTCTAGTCGTTCTAGCGCTGGAGCGCTAATTGGGGACACTGTAAACTGAAATGAACAATGAAAGTAAATCAAGTCAAATGTTGGTTTTTGAGGAGAGGGGAAACCGGAGTACCCGGAGAAAACCTCTCGGTGCAGAGTAGAGAACCAACAAACTCAACCCACATATGACGCCGAGTCCGGGAATCGAACCCGGGCCACATTGGTGGGAGGCCAGTGCTCTCACCACTGCGCTATCCCTGCACCCCAAGCCCGAAAAAATCTGCTTTGAACGGGATTTGAATTCTTTCCTCTGCGATACCAGTCCAAAGCTCTACCATACAATTGAGCTTACAAATCATATCAGGGCTAGTCCTTTTTATGATATGGCGTAGAAACAATGTACTAAAGACATACATTTGAACTGCGGGAATGAAACAAGTAAAGTTGTGAGATCCTCGTAGTGATGAACGCTACTTCATTATTTTGCTTAAAACAAAAAATATGCACTCATTTCATTTGTCACATATTTTCTTCCCAGAATAGGACATGGGTCTCAAGGAAACATTTCTCCTCCTTCACGTTATGCTTATACCTCAATTGATGAAAGCGAGCGAGCGACCTGTGGAGAAGGAAGGTAAACACACATGAACGAGTAGCAGTGTTTTATGGGGTTCAAAAACACGAGGCGTAGCCTTGATAAAACACGTACAGTGTACGTGCTGCGAGTTTTATGAACGGCTAATTACATTCCACAAAAATCGTATCCCTCTCTATGGAGTCCGTACAAATGTTCAAATTATTATGATGAGGAGAACATTAGGATGCAAGAAAAACAAGCTATGCCTTATTAGTATGCTTCATGTAAAGAGTGTTTTATCGGGCTTAAAGCTCATGTGTGTGACGTCATAGCCTGTTTTGCTCATGAATTATTAATGAGTTTAATCGCCCAGAATACAAACGTGGTCGGCGCTGCAAATTTCCCTTTCGTAAACGGTCGTCGCCAGTTGAAACGGTCGTTGCCATTTCTCAGAACTGTCGTTGCCATTTGAAACGGTCGATGCCATTTATAACGGTTGACTACACACTTCACTTCAAAGAAAATTAAAATAAACAAACTAAGAAAAAATATTAACAAAAATTAAGACAAAAAAGGAAAAAAAAAACATTTATAAAAGAAAAACTGGAGGAAAAAAAGAGTCCGAAAATTTCAAGACTCGAACTCGGGCTCTTAGCCCTCACCCAAAACAGAACCCTAATCCGAACCCTAACTCTTATGACCAGCGAGACACAACTCCCAGTAACCTTAACCTCTTGAGTTCTCAGACGTAATGAGTGTAATTCAGAGCTAAAAAATGGCATCGACCGTTTCAAATGGCAAATACCGTTCTGAGAAATGGCAACGACCGTTTACGAAAGGGAAATAAGCGTCGGCGCTCTTGAGGTGTAGCGCACCTTAATTAGTTTATTTTTAATTTCAATTTTAATCATTGCCCGCTCGAAGTAAAATCCGCGGGTTATTGCCATAAAGGACTGACTCTAATACGGTGACGAGAAGGTAGTTCTTCAGTGCGTTTAATGAATTTGTCTCCATTTACTTTACTATTCAATATAAGTGACCTTCATTTGTCTTTTGCTTAACGAATAAAAGATTTGTCAAGTTAGAGCTTCCTCCGCAATTTTAAGCCTTAATGTTTCGATAATCTGCAAAATATTGGCCATTAAATAATCATAAATTATTGCATGGCAAAAGCGATGGACCAATTCGGCTAACTCAATGTTGTACTCAATTCAAATCTCTCGGGATTTAAGGTACTTTCTGTGTTGTGTTTGCATGATAATGTAGCATTCACATTAAAAAGATATGGAAATATATACTAGGAACAAAACGTTTAATTACCAAAGGATTTGAATTGGGTACACCTTTTTAGGGCCGTTTATACGAGAAAAAATAATCCGCGGCTTATTCTGGCCGCGGCGTACATAATACGAGAAAGGAACAATTTATACGAGTATAAACTCCCAGGCCAGGATAAGCCGCGGCTTGAGAAAGCCTTGAACGTTGCTTTTGTTCCATTTATACGTGAGGGGTTCGCGTCTTATGTCAGCCGCGGCCAGAGTAAGCTACGGCTTATTTTCTCTCTTATAAACGGCCCTATTGAGTTAGCCGAATCGGTCTATTAGCCCGTACTGGATTTAAAATTTTCTAAGAAATATGTCACAAAAATTATCAAGCTAATCGGGCTCAACTATATATAGAAGACTCCTTATCAGAAACCCATAAGGGTTGAAACGTGTAGCGCGCGTTCACAGCTTTCGAACATTCAGTGCTAAGTACCATATTTGGAAACCCCCTCTCTCCAGTTAATTTCGCGTGAGAAAATTGGTGGTATTGAGTCACGGTGTTCGTGCGAACTGATTGGTTGAATGTTTCTCTCTTGTTGTTCCAAATATGGTACTTAACAAATTGAATATTCAGAAACTTGTTTCCCAGCACACAAGGGGCCGTTACACGTTTCAATCCTTATGGGTTTCTGTCGTTATGCAATATACGTTAAATCACTTAGGCTTAAGTTTGCCTTCACAGCACTCAATTGCAAACGGTTCTCTACCACAATTCATTGCAAACAACCACTAATTTAACACAGTTTTCCCTTTCTCTAAGCCCAGTGTAGTTGTGGTTGTTTTGATTGTGCATGTGTTCTTTCAAATTTAACAGTGTCACTTCAAACATTGACTGCCACTGTCAACGAAGATAACCCTCAAGATGCAATTAACATCCTGAACAGCGCCAAGAAAGCGCTGAAACAAACCATAGAAGATATCCAAAAGATTGTCGAGAAAAAGAAATTCAAAAAGAGGGGCAAACGCAAAGTTTTAAAGCTGTGTAACGAACTGTTGAAAAAAGGAAAAATATGTGGCGGTAAGATATTTAGCATTTTAAAGGCTCACATTCGCCCAAGAGTCACTGCGTACCGTGATTGAATTTCGTGTAACATGAAATTATTCAAATAGCTGACATGTTGTTTTCTGCATGAATCGCCCGAGTGTATTCAGCCAGTAGACCATTTTCCAATTCTCACGGCTGGACTGGATCTAGCATGGAATGGAGGCTAATGCGGGCAAATCTTTTCAAAAGCAAATTAATTTGCCCGCATTAGCCTCCATTTCATGCTAGATCCAGTCCAACCGTTAGAAACTGGCCTATTAGATCACGCATTTGGGCAAGCCTTCATTTGAAGAGAAGAACAAACGACCGCAATGACTTTTGAGTGAATGCGGGCCTTAAATAACACTCTGACGAAGGGCTGACGCTCGAAAAGTCAGCTTTTAGAATCTCTGTACGGTGACCAATTTACATTATCAACTCTGTTGATAAAACCAAATTTTTGTACACTACTTCCCCACCGACGCAGCACCACAGTTTCTTTAGAAACTACCGCATTCAAAAATTTAATTGGTTTACAAAATGATGAAGGGGTTTAGATTCTAAAGAAATGGGTAGGGTCGTACCTCTTGTCGAACACTTTATTTCATTGGCTGTATAGTGTCGTACGTCGTATAATTTTCTGTGCTAAATCCATCGTTATCTTTCTTCGTTTTAGTGCTGTTTTAGCAATTCCTTAAGCCCGTTCAATGAGGTACTACACGACATAAAGAAACAGGGGTTTTGTGTCGGTGGGGAAGTAAAACACAGAAATGGGTTTAATTTATCAACAGGGTTGCTATGGTAAATTGACCAGCGCAGAGAAATCTCAAGGCTGACGATTCAAGTGTTTGCTATTCTTCAGGGAATCGTGGGTTGTTTGAGTTTTATGTGGTGGAAGATGGAGCTACGTTATTGGCGCGTCTAGCGGCATAGAACCAATCAAAATGCGTGTGATGTCACAGCCGTGTTTCTATACTCTCATCAAAACAGCTATTGACCAATGAGAGTGCGCGTACTATCCTAATTATTTTATATTTATATGTAGCATCGTCACCTCGCTAGTCAAACGCACCTGACTGCCGCAATCCTTTCTAGCAGAGTTAATACATGATGATGGTTATGGAATTCGACAGTTTCTTTGTTTGTTTTTGTTCGCTCTTTCGGCCCTGACCACTTACAAACACACCCTTTCTCTAAAATACGGCTAATCAAAAGACAGTGAAATGAGGGCAAACGATTGTGCATGTTCTCGTCAACCTCGTTTCCACGGCTTTTCTCCGCCGCGAGTAGGGCGGATAATCCCAACTTATGCCCTACCTTGAATTAACAATTAACTGAAGCTTGATATGGAATATGGGAAATGTTCATAGACAACCGAAGTGTATGGACGAAGGACTCAAACCTGGGAATATTGATTTACCCGTCACTTAACCCTTTGTCGACCTCCACATCGCTAGCTGCTCATGCAGGGACAATATTTTAAACACTATTTGATAATGCTGTATTATCACTCGGCAGCAAACAGTATTAAACACTGCAAAAGGTCGGTTTCCAAACTTCACGACAAAGCTAAGCATTTTAAAATCAAAGCTTAGGCCTAAATTATTAATCTAGCTTAGGCTTAATAATTCTTCAGCGGCGATATTCTATGGGAGACTTAATTAAATAAATGTTTTTTTTAAGAGTTTGGTGTCTTGATCTTCAGTCTTGAAGGTGAAAGAAGCGGTTTCTATAGAGTAGTTTCTCCGGGTTCGAATTCAATCAACGGATATGATGTTTTATTTCCTTATTTTCTCTGCTACCACAATTCCTGGAACACAGTGTCCTAAACTAACGATAATTGTATTCAAAGCAAATTAATTCAGAGCAAATTACGAATTAACGATAATCGTTAATTCAGAGAAAAGATCATGTTGGATAATCCACCTACACTCAGCGGAGAAAAGCCCCGTTGTTTCCTCGCTTTTCTATTCTCCAGAGTTCATAACCAGTCCATTTCTATGCACTATGATTCTAGTCACTACCAGGTTCCCATGACTAGAAGCGAACAACTCCCATAATAAGCCTATGTCACGGCATTTTTACAGACCGCTTTATTTTTAGACTTCTTTTTCGCACAAAAACTGAACAAAGGGAGTTCTGGTGTGGTGGCTCTATGACGTCAAGTTAGTTTCTTGTGATTGGTCATCGGGCTCTAGAGGGAATCTCATTCGCGGGAAATTCAAACTAAAAATAACTCGTTATGTGAAAACGCCGTGGCAGGAATATAGGGCTGTTGTTCCCTCCTATAGTTGTCACGCCCTCCTGTCACAACCCATGATCTAAAGAAACTCTTTCACTGAAAAGACGTCGCGGAAACTGGTATTGAGTGTGGCATTATAACATTTTTTTTATAAATGGCGGCCGGTTTGTTCTTCTTCTTCTTCTTGTGTGCTTATGTCATTTTTTTCTTTTTAATTTTATTACAGATGTTACCTCCCATGACATAATAAAAGACACAACATATATCAAGGAATTGGTCCAGAAAAGGAAATTTGGAAAGCCGAAGAAACAAAAACTAGACAAGGAAGAGGTGCTAAAGAAGCTAAGCGATTTGTTGAGGATAGCTGACGACTGCGGTGGTAGGTCAATAGAACAGATTGGCTAGCTCAATGTTGTACCCAATTCAAAGTGTTTAGGAATGAAACGTTGTGTCAGGTATTTCCATATCATTTTAATGTGAATACTACATTATAATGCAAATACAAGACACGAAAAATCTTAACCACGGGAGATTTGAATAGGACATTTGCATGATGTCACCATTTGACTACAAGTACCAGAATCCTTCAGGTTTCGCTTGTCTCGTGTTAATTAGAGCTATTGTTATTTTTACCCCACTGGGAATACAAAATTTAAATATGAAAAGAAAAAGAAACTGAATTGTGGTAGTTGTAGTCAAATGACACCATCGTGAAAATTGCCTATTGGGTACAACATCGAGGCAGTCGATTTGGTCTATTAACTATTTATTAGTCTTTGTGGAAGCTGTTATCTCGTGAAATCTCACACGCTGGCAGCACGCGAAAGAGCGTGTGCCGGCGGATGCGAGAGAGTTGTTACCATGAGTAGCCGGCCTTTCGCGGGCTGTAATTAACGACCTAAAAGTACAGAAACATCTGAATCCTTCACGACCTAAGCGTGAACGTATCCCATTACCGCACCCCCACCCCCCCCCCCCCCCCTGCTAAAAATACCAACCAAGTCTCTCCCTCAATTGAAGTATTATTCTTAATTGTCAATTTGCTCCAAGTGAAGTAATGTCGTTCAAGCTTGATAGGGATATGAGCCCCCCTTTTTTTTTTAAGCCGAACCCCAATATCTGGACTCGCAGGACTCGAACCTGGGGCCCGTTTCTCAAAAGTCCCGAAAACTTTCCGGGCCCGAAAAGCCTTTTATGAAACTGTCAACCTCTTGTTCTGGAAAGCCGATGTTTTAACTTGATTTCAAGGTAACAAAAAGCAAAATGGCTGTGAAGTTTGACGACTTAAATCCTCTCCGTTCTTGAGATACAAAGGGAATTGTGACGCCCGAAAACGGCCCGTAAAGTTTCGGGACTTTCGAGAAACGGGCCCCTGGGAACGTTTGATTAATAACCCCTTCCGCTTAACCACTAGACTACCACGTCACTAACTGCGAGGATGTCTAATTTTTTTAAATGTCAATAATTTTTCCTCCAAATGCCGCTGTAAACGTGTATTAACACCCGCTAAGAAGCAAGCTTACATAGTGAAAAATGTCGGTTACCAAACTTCATGCAGATCAAGCGAAAGCTAACCATTTTAAAATCAAGCCTTAGACTTGACCATTATTCAGCAATTATTATATTAGTGGTTAAGTGGATAAGAACAGTTCCTTCCAGATGGGTGCGCCGGGTTTAACTCTTGTCCAGGGACTGCTTTTCCCCTTTTTTATTTTTTATCTGCAACCACATGTCCTTGGACGGAGTAATCTAAATGGAGGATAATACTTCATTTGGAGCAAACTAACAAGGAAGGATAATCCTTCATTTGAGGAAGAGATCGTGTTGAATGGATGGATAGGAGTAGGTGAGAATGGGGTGCTAAGATGACTTGTCATTAACGTGATGCTCGATAACCGCCAGCGCGCACGTGGACTCGACATTGTACATCTTCAGTCGGTCTTGAATAGGCAGGAGCCCAGAAACCTGAATAGGAATTTCGCAAGCGGAATGAGGAGATAATTTGTTTTTTTGTTTTTTTGCGTGAAGTGAACCCGTTGCTATTATAAGTCGGAGAGAATTTATCGATGGTTTTGTTCCGTTTTATTGACCAAAAAAAAAAAAAAATTATGGGGAAGTTATCGGTGACGTCACCTATTGTCATTAATATGCAAACCATAGCCTCATTAGCTGTCAAAACAAGGGGTCTTTTTTTTCCGGTGGTTAGCACACTTCAATGTTTGTAAACAGATCTCTTCCCCATATTTTATTTTGTATACCGAGGTTTGCGCTTCCCCCTCCCATTTACTCCTTTTGTTCCCTTTTCCCATGTTTCCTTTCCCATCACCGGATCTGCAATGTTATAAGCCACGAAAGTATGCCACAAAGGCTTTAAAGCAGATAGCCTTAATCCGAAGCACAGTGTACTGAATTGCTTTTTTTGTTGTTGTTGTTTTTTTTTTCGGTCTCTATTAGCCTGAGAATAGACTCTTCCGAGTAATTGTAGAAAATTTTTTTATGCAAGGGCCAGCTGAACAAAGTAGAAGCGCCGGATCTTGGAAGATCTAACCAGGCACGGCCTGACAAAATATTGGTAAATCAAAAATATATATGTCCTTACAGCCGTACAACCAGCCTTTCAGTATTATTTTGTTTTAAATATTCCTAGTAATGGCGCGAGTTGTGGGAAGATTGGTGATTGGAGAAGAGTTCCGCCCGCGTCCCAATCCCCAGCCTTTCGACTGAGCGCGCCATTATTCGGAACATGGAAAAGGGGGTTTACATTCTAAAGAAACTGCGGTGCTGCGTCGGTGGGAAAGCGAAACACAGATATGGGTTAATTAATTTATCAACTGGGTTGATATGGGAAATAACAGACCACTGTCTGGAGCCCTTTACCTGGAGCCTCCATACGTATTACACCTTTAAGTCATCCCCGTCCCATATCTTTTTATTTTAAAACTGCTATTTCTTTTCATCATTTTGAAATACCTCGGTGTTTCGGGTATGCTGCATTGTGATATAATCAATGGCCGGCCATCTCTCTTATGATTGGCTATTGTAAAAACACCCACAAAAAATCCCCTGGGATATTCTTCTATAAGTAAAAAGATACGTGGACAGGATTGACTCAAAGGTCTAATATAGAAGACGGAAGCTCTGAGTAATGGACTCTTGCCACCGCAGAGAAATCTGAAAGCTGACATTTCGAGGCTTAGGTATTACTCAGAAAAGCCTGTTCCGTATGATGTCTCCCTATCTGTTATTACAAAGTTCCCGGATACACTTAGATACCGCTGACCCGATATACTACAGAATCCCTTTTTCTATCTATGCGTCCACTGAATGTGTTCTCAGCGGTGTCCGGTGGCTACAGCGCATGGACTAGCTGGGGACAATGCAGTGCTACCTGTGGCAAAGGAACTCAGTCCCGTTCAAGGACCTGCACAAATCCAGCTCCATTTGCGGGTGGAAAAACGTGCCTGGAACAAAATCTGGGACCAGCAATGGAAACCAAAGAATGCAATATGCCGCAGTGTGGTAAGTGATTTCAATAAATTTTTCCGAGCCTGAAAACAAAGTTGTACATAGTTCTGACTTGATAACACTTAACTTATTGTTAAGGTATGGTTCACTCTCTTATAGGACATAGTTACGTTTAGAAAGGAAGCCATAGTTCAATATTACTAAAACTTGGCATGCATCCTATCTTTAGAATCCTTAATTGGAAAAAACGTTTACAATGTTCAATTCAAATTCAGGTCCCGTAATCTATAATTGAATGGTAAGGAATAAAATATTCTTTACAAAATGGGGAGGTCAAAGTGAAATTTAAACCTTTTTGTTTAGGCATCAATCTCTTACTACTTGGGTTTTGCTTACGACTTCGCCTTTTAAGCTGGTCCATCTTGACCAATTATCGTGTAATTAAAGGAAATAAGTCACGTGTCTTAAGAAAAAGCGGAATTTCTCCTCATTTCAATTTCAAATGCAACCATCCAATTCACGTAGGTCTGTTTATCAATTTTTTGGCAGACGTTTTCAAAGACTGATGAAGCGGAACTTTCCCCCATTTTGGAAAAAGCGTTTTTAACCTCACAGAGCAAGCGATATCACGTGGTACTGACAAGCATTGTCATTTGGTATACACAGTGATATGAAAAATTGATTAATCTAACGATAAAACTTGTTTCACTCATTCCGCATTAGGATTTTGAAATTTTCTGCGGGGGTGTCCTTAAAGTGGCTCAGCCATGCCTTAACTAGTCTGAAGAGTTTGGCAAAATTAATGTCACAGTGAAAGCTTTCGACTAATCAAAACGGACGCAGGTAATATATAGGCAACTTTCACGATAGCATCATTTGACTACAACTACCAGAATTCAGTTTGTTTTTTCTTTCCTTAATAAAATTTTGTCTTCCCAGTGGATTATAAATAACAATAGCTCTAATTAGCACGAGAGAAGCAAAACCTGAAGGATTCTGGTACTGGTAGTCAAATGACGTCATCATGCAAATGTCCTATTGAGGATGGTGTATAATAATTCAAAGGCATTTTTGCGCGGTTTTTGATTATGCGGGAAAAGCAGATCTTAACAGGTGTTATTGAAATCCAAAAAGAAAATTACGGGTAACCACCGGTATTTCAAGGATAGTTAATGAACAATATTTGTAAAAAACTTTAAAATACAAAGCAATGTATAGCGTTCTTTTCCAAACTGAAGCTTGAATATCGATGAAAAATGCATGGTTACGTATACCCTCAATTTTCTTTGAGGATGCCAAGAGTACTTGCTGAGTTCTGCTTTCTCTGCATAGTTTTATACCGCGCAAGAATATCCCTGTAGATTAGTAAGCATCACCTATAGGAAACCCGAGTGTCTTGAGATGCGCAGAACGTATGCGCAATAACAATAGTAGGCACCGTCCTTAATAAGCCCCTCAACATCCAGCGCAAAAAATGCCCGACAGCAAGTCCCTGTTGATTTTTGAGACGTATAAACCAATAGCCAGGAGCAGTGAAGTAACTGGAGGACTAAAATTGGCGGTAGGGGCGAAAGAGCTTATTTATCAACCACGAAAAGATCGCCATGCAGTAATTCCAGTTCATTACTCTGATCTTAATATTTTGTTTTCTCCAAGAATGTCCTTCTGGTTGGACTTCGAATGGAGAATACTGCTTTTACATCGACGTAAGCCGATTCCGGGATAGATCTCAAGCTCAACAGTTGTGTCAAAGCTTAGGAGGAGCTCTGCCCATCATCAGGAACTCTGGCGACAGAGACTTCATCTTCAACCTAATGAAAAACAAGCAAGGACTGTCAAACGAGGGAGTGTGGCTTGGCCTTAACAGGGTTGGCTCTGCTTTCCGTTGGTATAACGGTCTTAATGCAGGCTATCAAGTCTGGGGTCATGGAGAGCCAAACAACCGTGGAGGAAACGAAAATTGTGTTCAGATGTACAAAGGTGGGGGCAATGCTGCGAAATGGAATGACAATCCGTGTAGCAACTATGGAGCGGCACCTTCTACGCTTTGCCAGAGGCCCGTGGCGTAGCGAGCTGCAAAGACAACAAGGGACAATGAAAAAGGGGACTGGTTGATTAGTTTTTCGTAATGGACGTGTCAGTTAACTCGAAGCATTTGTCTGTGCGCGGCAGATACTTGATTCACAAGTAAGCTTAGGCCCGATTCACACCAATATTATATAAATTACACTGGCTACCTGTAACATCTAGAATAGATTATAATATTATTATAATCACTCATAGTGCAATCCATGGTACAGCTCCTAATTATTTATCATTTCTTGTATACTTTAAGCCTAATTCTTCCTACAGACTCAGATCAAATGACAAATATTTGCTCTCAAATCCAAATTTCAGGACTTTCTCTACTCTTTGCGCGCGATCGAGCCTTTGTAGCCGCCGCACCAAAACTGTAGAATAATATTTCGTTAGATCTTAGATGTACTTCCGATTTTAAAGATTCATCTTTTAAAAAAGCGTTTCCTGATATAGTATTGTAATTCATAGACTAGATAATTATTCATTCGTGTAACTTTGACTATACATTGTTATATTTTATATTCTGGTTACCGTAATATATTGTTCTTTTATTGTAAGGCGCATTTGCAAACTGCATAGTTGAATTTGCGCGGTATAAATAAACGTTATTATTATTATTATTGTTATTATTATTATTATTATTATTATTATTATTATTATTACCGGACGAATTTTCTTCCTGTTGAAACTTTGTGCATTTAGGGGTTCCGTTCACATGAAACCTCGCTAAACGCATGAAAACTTAGACGCTTCGCCGTTCAAAATTTGAACGCCCAAATTGGGGACTAATTTTTAGCCGGTACGGTAGAAAATTTAACCGGCGCGCTGTGACACCATTTTTTGCATGGCAAAGGCATGGTTGCAAGGATGAGTGGTAACTCGGCTACTATCGTTAGCCTTTCTGTTTCTTGACGCCAGTTTTGATTCCGTAAATTAGCGCTCTGCCCATGAACAGATGGTAAAATCACTGGCAAAGGTTAAACATTAATCCGGTTCGTCAGTTCCGTGTGAACAGAGCGAAAAGATGTCACGGTTCCGTGCTTGCAAAATGTTTGGTCAAATTTTTAAGCCGGTAGAAAACTCGTCTGGTACCGTGTGAATCGGGCCTTATATTCTGCCGTTACTATTGGGTTTAATATATATATCCGTGATCAAGGAAAAAAGAAAAATAAAAACGAGTTGATGGTGGACGTACTGCAGTTGAATGTTTGTGATACAGGCCGATGGAGCAAAAGGATCGAAAAGTGAGAAAAATAATTTCGAGGTAAAAGTTGAGGATGATAGATTCATTGTTGCTGAAGAATCTTTTTGCGCTGGAAGAATCGACAAATTAAGTCATAGATTTATAAGACGTGATTTAAAGAGGAAATATAATCGTGCTGCACGTGCGACACAAGGTTTAATACATATGGGTTATTGACCAAGCGTGAGGTCAAGATAACTGGATATTGGCCAAGTTCTTTTTTTGCGTGTTTATGGACCGAGATGAAGTCGAGGTCCATAAACACGCAAAAAAAAAAAAAGAACGAGGCCAATATCCAGCCATCTTGACCGAACAAGCTTGGTCAATAAAGGATTTATTATGATCACCAAAATATTGAAAAATCGGGTTGGAGGGAGCTGGAAAAGACTGAGTTGCCATGGAAACCAATTTTTTTACAGCGGCAGGTGTGTAGCCTGTAGAACTATTGGCCTACCAAGTTTCAATGATCTTAGTTCCAAATTGACCGAGATAGCTCTATATATACGTGATGTTTTTTTGGGTTGAGTGAATGGCGTCATCAGTCCTCTCATTTGCGGAATTTGCATATTTTACACACTTTTCAAGCTCAAATATCTCAGGAACCAATACAAATATTTCCAAACGGTAAAAGGCGTTTTTAATCTTTCCTGGCATTCTATGTGATAAACCTAAAAATTCAAGGGATAAAAATTTGATCATAGTAGCGGACAAAATAAGAACAGCCGAAAATTATGTACCAAGATAAGACACGTCTTATGTAAGTCGCGTCTAAAGACGCGAACGCTTGCTTTGTACCATTTATACGAGCAGTTTGCGTTTTATTTAAGATGCGTCTTACATGAGATGCGTCTTATGTTATCCTGTATAAATGACCCTAATGGTAAAGTAACTAAAGTTCTTACGACATCGCGATCGACCATTCAACCGTCAATCTTCTATTCTTTAGCTTTACCTCAAACCTTTCATATCCTGCAGTTATACTATAAATAACATATGTACTGGTAAATCGTCAACAAGACCGAATATAAACACAAAACAAACTTTTTTCGAGAACCGTCAGGTTGTACTTCGAAGTGACGAGTTCGGTGCTGTAGCTTTAGTTATTTTTCAAACTCGCGATTATACCTTTGTGACGTTAAGTTGCCGTCGGCTAAGTCATTTAGAGAGGCTAAAGCGAAGGCGACAATTTTATTTCTGGAAAGTTCATACTCACTTTCCAGGCCAAATGAGTTTCAATAATTTTACTGGTAAATATATTTTTTTCGTCCTTAGGGACGTCTTGGCCTCTCTTAGCCGTTTAAGACTGGGCGCGAGTTGGCCGTGGAAGCATTTGAGGATCCTGGGGGCTTTTATTAAATTCATGGTAACCGGATGTAGTCATTTCCGGTACTTGCCTGTGGTTTAGCCCAAAATTGCTTGGAAACAAAAACGCAGTGGCGTTGAGACAATAAGCACTTAATGACTGGCCCCAAGGGAAACAGTGAGTTTTGTTTCCCCGAGACCCTCAATGTTCCCCGAGGCGACGCCGAGGGAAACATTGAGTGAAAACACATTAAGTGTTTTGTTATACCTCCCAACTCAAAATAGAACAATACACAGATAAAAATAATTTGCTTGACGTCGGCTGGCGTACAGATTTGCCGCCGTTTCAAAGGTGCACGACCAGATCACGTGTGAGTCGAAAGTTCAAGTTGTTGTTGTCCTAGGGGGTCATAAAGTTTTGTTCGCCCTAGGGCGTCATGAGGTTTTGACCAATGACAAGTGACACCTTCTTCTCCAATCAGAAAACGTATTTGAGTTGGGAGGTATAACAATTCACTTTAAGCCCTGGCCAAACGACAGCGAGAGTTGATGAGAGTTGAAACTCTTGAGAGTTCATGAGCATCGATGAGAGTAATCGAGAGTTGTCCAAGCGAGAGCGAGACTAATGGACGACTTCACGCTCTTGATTTCATCATGGGTAACCAGGGCAACATGGCGGGAAATTCAAAGGTTTTTATGGAAATTCAAAGCAAAATGTACTGTACATGATTCTACTTTATAAACTTTCGCCTTCATAAACCAAACAAATACGTTTATGTTCATAACTAAGATGAAGTAGACTTGTTATCCCTTCTTTGGAATTCCTAAGTATTTCTTCTTTTGTCTCCGTACATTCTCTGTAATTTTGTGCCTTTGGAATTACAGGAAATGTATGGCAGAAACACTTTTTCATAAAATAATTTCTTCAATAGCCATTCTCTCCAAATTTATTCTGCCACACCTTTGAGCGCATATCTTCTGTTATGGCAAATAAAATTAAAAAAAAAAATTGCATATCATAATACTTTTCATCGTTTTGAACTTCCTTACAAACCTTTGAATTTCTCTCCATCTTGCCCTGATTTCCCATGATGCACTCAAGAGCGTGAACTCGTCTATTATCGAGAGTTCCTCGGGTAAACAAAAGAGAGAGCCTGGGAACCACTATGGGAAACTCTTTCTGATGTAAATATGGCGCCTTTTGATGGGTTTTGAATAGGTCAACAACACTAACCTGGAATTTCCATCCCTCAATCTGACATTGGACATTTCGTAACAATTACACGACCCAATATCCCATGTTAATATTGACAAGCTTACCGCTCTAAAAAGAATGAAAACAGGCAGAATTACAGCTTTAGTTCAACAAGAAATAGCGTTTCTAAGCTATGCCGCGCTGATCTACACTATTTAGGTCTAAAACCCCGTTGAAGACGGTTAACTTTCAATTGTTTTGCTGGGTACTACTATTCCATTACTCTAAAAATTTCGCTCTTGAATAGGAGGTTTTCACGTGACGTCATTGCCGCCATGTTGGTCTACGAAAACAAAAGATCTCCTTGAGATCTCTCATTAGCTTGTTTTGTTTGTCCACCAAACGTCCTACATTTTTCTAGTGCCATTGGTGTCTCTAGCAGCGGTTGGTTGAAAACGTCCTATTCGATGACTCTCGAGAGCCGATAAAAGTACCCGAGAGTGGATGAGAGTTCTAGCCAAACGAAAGCGAAAGTTTTAACTCTTGTCAACTCTCGTGCTCGTTTGGTCAGGGCTTCACACTTCCCAAGTCAAGAAAGCGAGACTTATCTCCACGGCTGTGGCTTGATGCCCAGTGCTATATGGACTTTTCAGAAATGAGATGATGAAAAAATGTTACTGATACTTTTAAGCTGAGTATTTCCTGCGGCGAAGGACGAAGGAAGCAGAAAAACGAAAGAAAAAGGAACACATTTTACCACGAAATACGTCAAATCACTCAAACAATGACGTCATCTATTAAGCACGTGACGTCAAAATTGAGGCAATTTTTGGAAACCACGATCGTGTTTTATCGCTCGACTGAACCACAGCCACAGACGTGAAATAAAACATTCATACCCATAGCCTCCCGATGAAAATAGTTACACATTCATACACAAATTGCTTTTGATTTTCTTTTTCGAAGCAGCCATGTAGTGCCAGGATACCGGGTGAAAACTGGCCTTAAACTTTCAGTGGCTTACGGATTCTAATCACATATTTCTAGCGATTTGTGTGATACAATAATTGTTGTGGACTTGTAGTTCGAAACCCGACTGACAATTCTCAAAAGACATGACCATTCTCTTTGCCGACAGTGAAGATTTAGGTATACATTTCATTTTTAATCGTTTTGTTCTTCGGCATTAAATTTTTTTGTTTCCGTCCAATTCCCTCGTGACCCCCTTGAAACCTTCTTAACTCTTGCATGACGTTGACTCGTCACGCAATCTTTGCTCGACTTCTGCTTTGCGTAGGTGGCTATGATACGTGCGGTGGCGTTTTCTAAAATTCACCTTCATTCAGGCTTTCTTATAACTTTCCTTAAACGAAGGAAGTCTTAAAATCACGGAAAGCTCATGCCGCTTTGCTTTCGTAAATGACGATGATGGCCAGCGGCTGTTAGCCGCAAGACAATTTTAAATAAATATATTGGTCCAAGATTGGCTCTCTCATTTTCTTTTGTAAATTTATTTTTTGCCTTGATTTTCCGGCTCTTTGAACATGTAAATCTGGAGTGCCTTCCTTTCAAGGTTAAGTATTCGAAATACTTATTTAAAAACCGGGTGGCAGTCCTTTGTTGGAGTTCTAAGTTCGCACGCAAACTCCTTTCAGAATGGCCGAAATGTCTATGGTGGAAACTTTGACAATTTGGAATGATGGGGTCTCTCTTATGGACCAGGGGAAATTTCAGGACGCTCTAATGAACTTTATCGCTCTTGAAGGAAGAACTGATTCTTCGCAACAGTTAATTACTTCTGGAAGGAATCTGTTCAACATTGGACAAACTTATCTTGCTCTTGGGGACTTTGAAAAGGCTGCCGAGGTAATATAACTTTTAGAAGCACTAAGCTTTCTTCGGTGTCAAATAGCCGGTCTATTGTTCACCGGGTGCTATAAAATCTCACAAATTTAAAATAAGATTGAATATAGCTGACTTTGTAACAAAGTTTTCGACCAATACAGAACTCAATTATTACTGTTTTTATTCGACTTCATTATAATTAAGATGAAGCTTTAAGGTCGAGTGCTATCATCAAACGTGTTTTTTGTTTGTTTTTTCCTGTGTCCACTGTTTTTCTCTTTGTTTAAACTGCTGGTTAACTAAAAATGATGTATCGTTGCTTTTATGATGTTTAAAAGAAAAGGCTTCCGCTTTGGTTCTTCATTACCTAGTGACTAACTTGATATTATTATTATTTTGTCTTACATTGTTGGAATGCCGTTGTCCAATTAAAGGATTAATTTTGTATCTACTTCAAACAGCTTTGATAGCTTTAGGCACTCCTTATTAATTTTCGTTAAACATAATTGCAATTTCCATGAAAGATGTTGTTGACTGATCTGTACAGTAATAAATAGTGGAAAGCCAATGCACATTTCAATTGCGATATCCAAACTGAATGTTCCTCAGGCTTGCAAAACTTGTAAACAAGTGCCTCTATTTATATTTATCTCTTACATAACTTCTACGATGATATCGTAGAAGTATCATATTCAGTTTCTGAATATTTTGAATTTCTAAATTTAGCTTAATGTGGCACTGAAAATTACCTTGATGAAAACTCGTGAAGTCACGCTATAATGAGATGATAAAAACGAAAATACTGATCTGCATCCGTTTATGGTAATGTTCAATGCCTTGATTGTTCAACAACATTCACAACGATGTGTGTTGAAATGTGAGAACAGTCTTTTCTTGCAGGTGTGTCTATATCATTACATTGTTTAAATTGTTATGCAAGAGTGAACCAAGCTTGAAGTGAGTTCAATTGAGTGTCATAAAACCAAAAGCAAAGTAATTACTTTGGCCAATCAAAAAGGATGGAGACAATCCAGAAAACCAATGAAAACTTGAAGTAATTACATCTAGCTGACACAATGCATGGGAAAATGGGCATGCATGAGCCATGATTGGTTTTGGTTTCACTTCTGATTGGTTGCAAAAGTGGCGCGAGAACTTTGAACCAATCACTGAGTGAAGTAATGTAAAACCAAAGCAATTCACTAATTACTTACGACACTCAATTGAAAACCACTCTATTAGGAGGCTCAAACCATTTTCAATACTTTCAAAAAAACCATGCTACTCTAGGGTGGATTCAGGGGTGTTTTCATTGGTTTGGTCAAATCCTCTAAAACTATTATGAGTTCAAATGTGTAAACATTGGTTTCAGAAAAAAATTATGAAGTTGATAATAATAATAATAATAATAATAATAATAATAATATTATCAATAATAATAGTAATAATAATAATAATATAGTAATATAAATAGTAATTTATTCTTTCGTTCAACTTACAATATTTTACAATAAAATAATAAAAATCGTAACAAAGCCTAATTAGACATTTAATACAAAAAAATAGAAATTTATGTAAAATATTATTTTTTATACCTGTGATGTATAAAAAGTGTTCATTTCTTTAATAACAGCATTAATAATAATGATAATAATAGTAATAATAATAATAATAATAATAATAATAATAATAATAATAATTGATTAAAAAGACAAACGCAACTAGATTCATTTTGACAACGTTTCGACATCGTCCGATGTCATCGTCAGGCAATGAATTTTCATCGGGTGAAGCATAACTTATAGTACAAGAGCAATAGAACAATGGAACAATATATACAATAGTACGCTAACAATAAATGGGAATTCTAAGAAAATAGTTTTGCCCTGACAGAGTCTGACTGCACATTAAGTGATGGTTTCAGTTCTTTGATATAGAACATCTCATGAATTAAGCAGTCAAATTTCGATGCGCATTTCTTTATGACACTAAAACTCGCCGCGGGGGGTGCTGTTGTTTGGCCATGATCTGCTTGGCGATGCTTCCCGATAGCTGAGTATCTAGTATGTTCCTCAATTCGTTGATGCAAGTGACGAGCTGTATAGCCAACATAGCTCGCATCACACAAGCTACATTGAAATTTATAGACGACTAGTTGACTAAAAAATGATGGTTTGGGCTCACGCAATTTAAGGACATCCTTGAGCTTGCGGCTGACAAAAACTGGCTGTAGATCTATATCCAGTTTCTTATTTAGCTGAGTAAGTTGGCGCTTCACAATATCGGCTGGTTTTTGGTCAATAAATGGCAAGACGATTCTAATGGTGTTTTTATTATGGCTAGTAGATTGTGATTCGACATCTGATGTATTCATTTATTGTTAGCGTACTATTGTATAATTATATTGTTCTATTGTTCTATTGTTCTTGTACTATAAGTTATGCTTCATCCGATTAAAATTCATTGCCTGACGATGACATCGGACAATGTCGAAACGTTTTCAAAGTCACAATAATACCTATCGCGATTGGTGCTCTTGGAAGCATATCAAAAGGTTCAAAGACCTGGCTTGGCAAGCTAGATGTACCTGACTTCCTTGGAAGTGTACAATTATCGGCCATCCTTGGAACTGCTCACTTGTTATGGAAAGTGTTGTGTCTCTAAGCTGCAGGGAGTTGCTGAGACAATTAACTTTACTCAGTAGAACACCCGACAACTGGATAGAATCGAATAATAATGATAATGATAATGATAATGATAATAACCAAGATTTCAAAAGGGAAATTACAAGAATGTGGACATTAATACAAGTGGAAGTTGTCCCAGTAGTCAATTTGGCACTCTGGGGACTGTGTCAAGAAAAAGGATTTTTGGAAAAGACTGGTCAGGAGTATTGGTACCAATGGAAGTACTGCAAAAAACTGCTCTTTTGGATGGCAAGGATTCTTAGAAGCGTGTTGCAGCCCGACAAGCAACTTGCTCCTACGGTTAACCCAGTATTATTATAATTATTAATTATATATTATGACAGGCTGTACGAAAATGTAATACTACTACTACAGTACTACTACTACTACTACTACTACTACTACTAGTACTACTACTACTACTAATAATAATAATAATAATAATAATAATAATAATAATAATAATAATAATAATAATAATATATAGCAAACAAAATCTTAAAAAATGAAGGTGCTAAAAATAATGATAAAACTAAAAACAATACAGTCACTTAAAATACATATAACAATGGAAACAAAAAAAAAACCAAATCGTAAATACTTTTGTTCTTGGGCCATCGTAGTTTGATTAAAAATAAGACACAAACAGCAGTGATAAACATATTGAACTTGTTCATTTTGATTATGACTTGACGTTTCATATATGCTCTACATACGTTTTCAAAAGTAACCGTTGAAATTTAAAACAGCTATTTATATATAACAAAGCGGATGAGGGGACTGCAACCTAGATTAAGCAAATACTTAACAGTAAAATACATGTATATAATAATAATAAAAACAGAAAAGATTAATAAAGCATCAGCTTTTCACTTCCGACGTTGACGTTGAAAGCTGGCTCAAGTTCTACCAACCTACTTAAAACCAACCTACTTTTGGCTATAAAATTGCTTGTTAATTCCTAATATTCTAAAAAGCATATTAGATAGTTATCAACATGTTAACCGTTTGACGTCCAAACCGGCCTAAACCGGCCAGACTTTACTCTGTCTAACGCCAGACGATTTTACTCGTCAATGTGGAACCCCTGGGAGTCAATGGGTTAATCGCTTACTGAAAAACTATGTCCCTGTTTATTCTTAAATAATTTAAAGAATTAATTTAATCATTTGGCTTGCCTAAAAAGGTGTGATTTTAAACCCCTTTCCTTGTTTGAAATACCGGTAATTTTTATCACAAAAAATGAGAATTTCAAAGATATTGACCAAGAGTAGACCAGTGGTCACTCCGTGGAAACATACAAAATTCACTATACTTACTTTTTATAATCTTGTGGGGGAATATTATGCCCTTACACCTCCTGAAAAGGGACTGCCTGAATTCTCTGAACCGCACCCAGTAATTTCTGGATTGCTCCATGTGTTAAGAAGGATGAAATTGTTTCACGTAACAGCAATGTTATGGTTAAATGAAAACA
>NC_090889.1:39322681-39325181 GCF_036669925.1 Montipora capricornis | reverse complement strand
ACTTTCATCTAAGGGATTGCAGCTGGCACTCTCTTTCAATGTATTTACATGTACATACCGATAACTGTATCAGTATGACCTGCTCAACTAGTGGTAACCTATTCGTAGTGTGAATGTTTAGTTAGATTCAGAACAGCAGTATGAAATATTTGTACCCTCATCCCTCCAATGAAGTTTTTATACCCCCTTTTTTAATAATTACCACCCTCCATGTTTGATTCTAGCTTCTCCAAGCCAATATGTATTCCAAGCAGGATCTGCTGTCATGACGCGTTTAAATTTCAATTCCTTCTTTAGTATTACTGCCCCACTCGTTGTGTTAAAAAAAAAAAAAGGAACAGCCATATGGATGATAAATTTAATGATGTACTGTTTTTGTTCAGTCTGGGAAGAATGTGGAGCCGTTGATGGTGCCCTCACATGCTGTATTCCAGCCTCAAAAGAAAAATTACTGCTGCAATACAAGAAAAGATGAGATTTCTTAGGGCAGTCCAAGGTAAAACAAAGAAAAACAAACGTGATTTGTAGCTGCAGCTTTTGAAAGCTGATGCAACCTGGCATTAATGACACCACGAGCAATTGCAGCACGAATATGCTGAAGTGCATTTCTCAACAAATTCACCCGGACCACAGCCAGGCCGAATTTCAAGATCAAAGCGTAGTTGTGTCATTTCATTGTGCCACCTTGGTCATTATTCACTTGCTGACTCACTGAATTTGCGTGAAAATGTCCCAAAGAAGGGAAGAAAGAGATAAACAGGACATGACAAAAAACATGAGCTTGTGTGGCAGTTTCAAAGAAATGACAACACTTCTCCTTGGCAAAAAAAAAGTCATTATCCTCCGAGGTTTCACTTCTCTTCTTACCATTTCTTTCAGATCAAAACTTTTTTTTTTTGTTACTGCAACAAAAAAAAGACCGACAAACACTACATAGTGAATTTGCCATTCCCCATGGCGGCTTTTAGGGCTGATGCTGGGCACCCAACGCGAATATAGTTTCAAAGACAAAACACTTAAAACATAGCATGGTAAACGTATTTTTAATAGTATTTAAACGGTAGATATAGCCATATTTATCCCTAAAAATTTTTCATCTGATTCGGATTTCCTGGCTGAACGTCTAGTGAATCCGAAATTATAGGGTTCAAAACTTACCTTTTCGAAAATTCAGCCGGATAAAAAAAGGCTCCCGGAAAAAATTCTAGTTGACCTTTTAGGTTAACGATGTTCGAAAATCATAGGACAGGCAGGCAGGCAAGCCAAGAATATTACAACAAATGTTACCGAAAATTCTAGATCTCAAATCGTCTTCCGAACAGATATTTTCCGAAAATGGACGCTTGGTGCCCCTGCAATAAAACATTTCAACTATACAACATTATAGAACAACGACTTCAAGAATCATAGTTACCCACATGTGCAGCTCACAAGTTAAACACTGGCAGGTGCTAAAGTATCAAATTTAAAACAGGATGTCCCATCCTCGGGACCCAGGGGCACTTCCTAGAGCACAAGAGGAAACTATAGAAAATCACCTAGCAATGATCTACTGTTCGTCTTAGCTCACATTGGTTTTCGACGAGTTTAACTTTCCTGTTCTCCACGAAACTGCCCATGGGTTTCCGAGGATGAGGATCTCTGAATCTTAAAGCAAATGCGCCGATCAAATCAAAACTTCAACATTCACCCCCTCCCCACCCCCGGGGCAAACCCGGCCATTTGAACTATCTTCTGTGCCAGGGGAGTGGGGAATTTGACCTTTGCCGGCGTGAGGTGGGGGAAAATTGAGAAAATTTGAACCCGGAAGCGTGGAGCTGGGTGAGGTTGAAGTTTGCGACTTATCGGTGCAAAAACCCTTGACCATGCGCCTCGCTGTGCCTCCATGTATCAAGGTCACCTTTTCCTCGAGGACTACGGTTAACTCCTTCCTATTTTTTTGTCTTTTCAGGTTTTTGGCCATAAATGAAGTTGCTAAGTTCCTGAATCAAGACCAAGGGTATTGAAGTTTTACTCAAATTTCTGTCATCTGTGAATGTTGATAACGCGGCTCTCTCTGAAATCAAATTGTAACTTTATGAGTGTAAAATCCCTGTATGACCTTCAGTTTTCACAACGCAGTATTCTTTACCTAACCCCCCCCACCCCCCCCCTATTGCTCGATTCACACAGTACCGGACGACTTTTCTGCGGTTGAAAGATTGTGACCCACGAACATTGTTTTTGCACGGAACCGTGCAATATTGCGGTTCACACGGACTTGACCGACCGAATTAAAGTTTAACTTTATCAGTGGGTTTACCCATCGTTTCATTGCGCAGGGAGCTACTTTACTGAAATCCAAAATGGCGTCACGAGCAAGAGTAACACGCAAAAGGCTTCCTATTTTCGGACCTTTTAAAACTAAGAAAATTGTACTCTTATTCACTATTCTTAATAATCCTGATGCTCCTCTTTGTCTAAACGATAAATTTCAATTTCTTGTCTTTCGTTCGTTCAA
>NC_090889.1:39309024-39318181 GCF_036669925.1 Montipora capricornis | reverse complement strand
TGTCTGTGCGCGGCAGATACTTGATTCCACAAGGTAAGCTTAGGCCCGATTCACACCAATAGCGATAATTTACACTGGCTACCGTTCTTACATCTCGAATAGATTATACTATTTTATAATCACTCATAGTGCAATTCCTGGTAACAGCTCCTAATTAGTATCATTTCTTGTATACTTTAAGCCTAATTTCTTCCTACAGACTCAGATCAAATGACAAATATTTGCTCTCACATCCAAATTTCAGGACTTTTCTCTACTCTTTGCGCGCGCTCGAGCCTTTGTAGCCGCCCGCACAAACAACTGTAGAATAATATTTCGTTAGATTTAGAATGTACTTCCGATGTTAAAGATTTCCTTTTAAAAAAGCGTTTCCTGATATAGTATTGTAATTCATAGACTAGGAATTATTCATCGTGTAACTTTGACTATACATTGTATTATTTTTATATTCTGGTTACCGTAATATATTGTTATTTTATTGTTTAAGGCGCATTTGCAAACTGCATAGTTGAATTTGCGCGGTAGTAAATAAACGTTATTATTATTATTCTTGTAGATTATTATTCACTCTTATTATTATTATATTACCGGACGAATTTTCTTTGTTGAAACTTTGTGCATTTATGGGTTCCGTTCACATGAAACCTCGCTAAACGCACGAAAACTTAGACGCTTCGCCGTTCAAAATGTTAACGCCCAAATTCGGGAATAATTTTAGCCGGTACGGTAGAAAATTTAACCGGCGCGCTGTTGGTGATCGCAGTTTTTTTGCATGGCACCGGCATGGTTGCAAGGATGAGTGGTAAATCGGCTACTATCGTTAGCCTTTCGGTTCTTGACGCCAGTTTGGATTCCGTAAATTAGCGCTCTGCCATGAACAGATGGTAAAATCAATGGCAAAGGGGAAACTAATACGGTTCGTCAGTTACGTGGGAACCGAGCGAAAAGACTGTTGTCACGGGTTTCCGTGCTTGCAAAATGTTTGCGTCAAATTTTTAAGCCGGTAGAAAATACTCGTTGGTACCGTGTGAATTCGGGCTCTATTCTGCCCCGTTACTATTGGGGGTGAATATATATATCCGTGATAAAGGAAAAAAAGAAAAATAAAAAACGATGTGGATGGGGGGACGTACTGCAGTTGAATGTGTGTGATACAGGGCCGTGATGTGGAAGCAAAGGATCGAAAAGTGAGAAAAATAATTTCGAGTTACAAGTTGAGGATGGAATAAGATTCATTGTTGCTGAAGAATCTTTTTTTGCGCTGGAATAATCGACAAATTACTAGTCGTAGATTTATACTCTAGACGTGATTTAAAGAGGAAATATAAGGGATCGATGCTGCACGTGCGGACACAAGGTTTAATACATATGGGTTATTGACCAAGAGTGAGGTCAAGATAACTGGATATTGGCCAAGTTCTGTTTTTGCGTGAGTTTATGGAACCGGCGATTGAAGGCGAGGTCCCATAAACACGCAACAAAAAAAGAACGAGGCCACTATCCAGCCATCTTGATCCGGAACAAGCTTGGTCAATACACGTGCATTTTATTAGGGATCACCAAAATATTGAAAAATCGGGTTTGGAGGGAACTGGAAAAGACCTGAGTTGCCACTGGAAACCAATTTTTTACAGCGGCAGGTGTGTTAGCCTGTAGAACTATTGGCCTACCAAAGTTTCCAATGATCTTAGTTCACAAATATGACCGAGATCGCTCTATATATACGTGATGTTTTTTTGGGTTGAGTGAATGGCGATCATCAGTCCCTCTCATTTGCGGAATTTGCATAGTTTTTTCCACACACTTTCATAGCTCGCGAATATTCTCAGGCAAGCCAATACAAAACTATTTCCAAAACGGTAAGAGAGCGTTTTTAATCTTTCCTGGCATTCTATGTGATAAAACCCTAAAAAATTCAAGGGATATACAAACATTTGATCATAGTAGCGGACAAAATAACGAACAGCCGAAAATTATGTACCAAAGATTTAAGACACGTCTTATTGTAAGTCGACGTCTAAAGACGCGAAACGCATTGCTTTGTACCATTTATACGAGCAGTTTGCGTATTTTATTTAAGATGCGTCTTACATGAGATGCGTCTTATGTTATCCTGATATAAAATGACCCTAATGGGTAAAGTAACTAAAGTTCTTACGACCCACATCGGCGATCGACCCATTCAACCGTCAATCTTCTATTCATTTAGCTCTTACCTCAAACCTTTCATATCCTGCAGTTATTACTATAAATAACATATGTTATCTGGTAAATCGTCAACAGACCGAAATAAACACAAAACAACTTTTTTCGGGGGAACCGTTCAGGTTGGTACTTCGAAGATGACGAGTTCGGTTGGCTGTAGCTTAGTTATTTTCAAACTCGCGATTATACCTCTTGTGACGTTAAGTTTGCCGTTCGGCTAAGTCATTTAAGAGAGGCTAAGCGGAATGGCGACAATTTTATTTCTGGAAAGTGTCATAATACTCACTTTCAAGGCCAAAATGAGTTTCAATAATTTACTGGTTAAATATATTTTTTTCGTCCTTAGGGACGCTCTTGGTCTCTCTTAGCCGTTGTAAGACTGGGCGCGCGTTGGACCGTGGAAGCATTTGAGGATCCTGGGGGCTTTTATTAAATTCATGGTACACCGGATTGTAGTACATTTATCCGGTACTTGCCTGTGGTTTAGCCCCAAAATTGCTTGGAAACAAAAAACGCAGTGGCCGTTGAGACAATAAGCACTTAATGACTGGCCCCAAGGGAAACAGTGAGTTTTGTTCCCCGAGACCCTCAATGGTTCCCCGAGGCGACCGCCGAGGGAAACATTGAGTGAAACACAATTAAGTGTTGTGTTATACCTCCCAACCTCAAAATAGAACAAGTGCACATGATAAAAATTACTTTGCTTGACGTCGGCTGGCGTACAGTGCATTTGCCGTCCCGTTTCAGAAAGGTGCACGACCAGATCACGTGTGAGTCGGTAAAGGTGTGTGCGAAGTTTGTTGTTGGCCTAGGGGTCACATCAAGTTTTCTTCGCGCCTAGGGCGTCATGAGGTTTTGACCAATGACAAGTGACCACCTTCATTCTCCAAGTCAGACGACGTATTTGAGTTTGGGAGGTATTATAAACAATTCACTGTTAAGCCCTGGCCAAACGACCAGCGAGAGTTGATTGTGAGAGTTGAAACATCTTGAGAGTTCATGAAAACAGCGTGGCATCGATGGAGAGTCAATCGAGAGTTGTCCAAGCAGAGTCCAAGCGAGACTGAGACTAATGGACGACTTCACGCTCTTTGATATTCATCATTGGTAAACAGGGCAACATGGCGGCGAAACTTCAAAGGTTTTTATGGGAAATTCAAAAGCAACAATGTACTGTACAGGATTCTACTTTATAAACTTTCGCCCTTCATAAACAAAACAAATACGTTTTTTGTTCATAACTTAGATGAAGTAGAACGTTGTTATCCTTTCTTTGGAATTCCTAAGTATTCTTCTTTTGTCTCCGTAAATTCTCTGTCAATTTGTGCCTTTGGAATTACAGGAAATAGTAATGGCAGCAAACACTTTTTAAAAAATCTACAGTAAAATTTAATTTCTTCAATAGCCATTATCTCCAAAATTTATTGCTGACACACCTTATGACGCGCATATCTGGAGCAGTCTGTTAGGGCAAATAAAATTAAAAAAAAAATTGCATGCTATCATAATACTTGTCATGGCGTTTTGAACTTCCTTAAAACCTTTGAATTTCTCTCCATCTTGCCCCGAATTCCCATGATGCACTCAAGAGCGTGAACTCGTCTATTATCGAGAGTTCCTCGGGTAAAACAAGCAAGAGAGAGCCTGGGAACCACTATGGGAAACTCTTTCTGAGTGTAAATATGGCGCCTTTGTGAAGGGTGATCATCTTGAATAGGTCACACAACACTAACCTGGAATTTCCATCCCTCAATCTGACCATTGGGAGCATTTTCGTAACAATTACTACGACCCAATATCCCATGTTAATAGTGACAAGCTTTACCGTGCTCTAAAAAGAATGAAAACAGGCAGAATTACAGCTTTATGCAACAAGAAATAGCGTTTCTAAGCTATGCCGCGTCTGTGGATCTACACTATTTAGGTCTAAAACCCCGTTGAAGACGGTGTTAACATGTTCAATTGTTTTTGCTGGGTCCACCTATTCCATTACTCTAAAAATTTCGCTCTTAATCAATTAGGAGGTTTTCACGTGACACGTCATTGCCGCCAGTTGTTGGTCTACGAAAACCAAAGATCTCCTTGAGAATCCGCTCATGAGCTTGTTTTGGGTTTGTCCACCAAACGTCCCTACATTTTTCGTATTAGCCATTTGGTGTCTCTAGCAGAGGTTGGTTGAAAACGTCCTATTCGATGCCTCTCGAGAGCCGACATAAAAGTACCCGAGGGTGGATGAGAGTTCTAGCCACAACGAAATGCGAAAGTTTGTAACTCTTGTCAACTCTCGGCTCGTTTGGTCAGGGCTTCCACACTTCCCAAGTCAAGAAAAGCGAGACTTATCTCCACGGCTGTGGCTTGATGCCCAGTGCTATATGGTGACTGTTTTCAGAAATGAGATGATGAAAAAATGTTACTGATACTTTAAGCTGAGTATTTCCTGCGGCGAAAGAGACGAACAGGAAGCAGAAAAACGAAAGAAAAAGGAACACATTTTACCACGAAATACGTCAAATCACTCAAACAATGACGTCATCTCGGTGGGGCGGTGGTTCCGCACGTGACCGTCACAAATTGAGGCCATTTTTGGAAACCACGACTCGTGTTTGTTATCGCTCGGACTGAACCACAGCCACAAGACGTGAAATACAAAAACATTCATACCCATAGGCCTCCCGATGACAAATAGTTACACATTCATACACCAAGTGCTTTTGATGTTCTGTTTTCGAAGGAGCGCCATGTAGTGCCAGGATACCGGGTGAAAACTGCGCTCTAAAATTTTCAGTGGCTTACGAGATTCTAAATCACATATGTTCTAGCGATTTGTGTGATACAATAAATGTACTGTGGACTTGTAGCTTCGAAACCGACTTGACAATTCTCAAAAGACATGGACCATTCTCAAAAGGGGGGGAATTTGGCCGACAGTGAAGATTTAGTATACATTTTCATTTTTATATAGTTGTTGTTCTTCGCCAATTAAATTTTTTTGTTTCCCGTGTCCAATTCCACTCGTGACCCCCCTTGAAACTTCTTTAACTCTTGCATGGCGTTGACTCGTCACGCAATCTTTGCTCGACTTCTGCTTTGCGTAGGTGGCTATATACGTGCGGTGGCGTTTTCTAAAAATCACATCATTCAGGCTTTCATTATAACTTTCCTTTAAACGAAGGGGAAGTCCTTAAAATCACGGAAAAGCTCATGTGCCGCTTTGCTTGCGTAAATGACGATGATGGCCAGCGACTGTTAGCCGCAAGACAATTTTAGATAAATATATTGGTCCAAGATTGGGCATCTCTGCGGGGGGCAGTTTTCTTTGGTAAATTTATTTTTTGCCTTGAGTTTCCGGCTCTTTGAACAATGTAAATCTGGTCGAGTGCCTTCTCTTCAAGGTTCACACGCTATTCGAAATACTTATTTTAAAAAACGCCCCCGGTCGGCAGTGCCCTTTGTTGGAGTTCTGCTAAGTTCGCACGCAAACTCCTTTCAGAATGGCCGAAATGTCTATGGTGGAAACTTTGACAATTGTGGAGCATGATGCGGGTCTCTCTTATGGACCAGGGGAAATTTCAGGACGCTCTAATGCACTTTACTGTCGCTCTGAAGGAAGAACTGATTCTTCGCAACAGTTCATTACTTCTGGAAGGAATCTGTTCAACATTGGCCAAACTTATCATTGCTCGTGGGGACTTTATGAAAAGGCTGCCGAGGTAATATACTTTTGGGGGGGGAGAAAGCACCTAAGCTTTCTTCGGTCAAAATAGCCGGTCTATTGTTCACCGGGTGCTATAAAAGCTCACAAATTTAAAATAAGTATTCGAATATAGCTGACTTTGTAACAAAGTTTTCGGGACCAATACAGAACTCAATTATTACTGTTTTTATGTCGGACTTCATTATAATTAAGATGAAGCTTTAGGGTTCGAGTGCTATCATCAAACGTGTTTTTGGTTTGTTTTTTCCTGTGTCGCACACTGTTTTTCTCTGGTGTTTAAACTGCTGGTTAACTAAAAATGATGATCGTTGCTTTTATTGATGTTTGAAAAGAAAAGGCTTCGCGCTTTGGTTTCTTCATTACCTAAGTGACTAACTGTGAGATTATTATTATTTTGTCTTACATTGTTTGGCAATGCCGTTGTCCAATTCCAAAGGATTTAATTTTGTATCTACTTGCAAAAAGCTTTGATAGCTTTAGGCCACTCCCTTATAATTTTCGTTAAAACATAATTGCAATTTTCCATGAAAGATGTTGTTTGACTGTGCATCCTTCAGTAAGAAATAGTGGAAAGCCAATGCCATTTCAATTGCGATATCCAAAAACTGAACTGTTCCTCCAGCTTGCAAAACTTTGTAAACAAGTGCCCTCTATTTATAATTTATCTCTTACATACCTTCTACGATTGATATCGTAGAAGTATCATAGTTCAGTTTCTGAATATTTTGAATTTCTAAATTTAGCTTAATGTGGCACTGAAACATTCCCTTGATGAAAACTCGTGAAGTTCACGCTATAATGAGATGATTAAAAAAAAAACGAACTACTGATCCTGCATCCGTTTTATTGGTAATGTTCAATGCCTTGATTGTTCAACAACATTCACACCGATGTTGTGGTTGCACATGTGAGAACAGTCTTTCTTTCTTGCAGGTGTGTCCTATATCCATTACATTGTTTAAATGTGTTATGCAAGAGTGAACCAAGCTTGAAGTAGTGAGTTTCAATTGAGTGTCATAAAACCAAAAGCAAAGTAATTACTTTGGGTCCAATCAAAAGGCTGGAGGACAATCCCGAAAGTAAAAGAAAAACAATGAAAACTTGAAGTATAATTTACATCTAGCTGGACACAATGCATGGGACCAAATGGTCATGCATGAAGCCCCCCATGATTGGGTTTGGTTTCACTTCGATTGGTTGCAAAAGTGGCGCGGAAAGAACTTTGAAACCCAATCCACCTGAGTGAAGGAATGTAAAACCAAAGCAATTCACTAATTACTTCACGCACTCAATTGAAACAACACTCTATATAGGAGGCTCAAACCATTTCAATACTTTCAAAAAAACCATGCTACTCTTAGGGTGGATTCAGGGTGTGTTTGATTGGTTTGGTCAAATCCTCTAAAAAACTATTATGAAGTTCAGTGTGAAGTGGGTAAACATTGGTTTCAGAAAAAAGTTATGAAGTTGATACTAATAATAATAATAATAATAAATAATAATAATATGTTTCAATAAATATAAGTAGATAATAATCATAATAATATAGTAATATACAATATGTTAGTTATTCTTATCGTTCAACTTACAATATTTTACAATAAAAACTAATAAAATCGAGAATCAACAGCCGACTCAGACATTTAATACAAAAAAAGAGAGATTAGAAAATTTTTATTTAAAATATTATTCTTTATTATGTTATTACTGTGATGTATAAAAAAAGTGGTCATTTCTTTAATACAGCATTAATAATAATGATAATAATATAATAATAAGAATACATAATAGAATAAGATAATAATTGATTAAAACAGGACAAACGCAACTAGATTCATTGTGACAACGTTTCGACATCGTCCGATGTCATCGTCAGGCAATGAATTTTCATCGGGTGAAGCATAATTATAGTACAAGAGCAATAGAACAATGGAACAATATATACAATAGTACGCTAACAATAAATGGAATTCTAAGAAAAGAGTTTTGCCCTGACAGAGTCTGACTGCACATTAAGTGATGGTTTCAGTTCTTTGATATAGAACATCTCATGAATTAAGCAGTCAAATTTCGATGCGCATTTCTTTATGACACTAAACCTCGCCGCGGGGGGTGCTGTTGTTGTTTGGCCATGATCTGCTTGCGATGCTTCCCGATAGCTGAGTATCTAGTATGTTCCTCAATTCGTTGATGCAAGTGACGAGCTGTATAGCCAACATAGCTCGCATCACACAAGCTACATGAAATTAGTAGACGACTAGTTGACTAAAAAATGATTGTTTGGGCTCACGCAATTTAAGGACATCCTTGAGCTTGCGGCTGACAAAAACTGGCTGTAGATCTATATCCAGTTTCTTATTTAGCTGAGTAAGTTGGCGCTTCACAAATCGGCTGGTTTTTGGTCAATAAATGGCAAGACGATTACTCATGGTGTCTGTATTATGGCTAGTAGAGTGTGATTCGACATCTGATGTATTCATTTATTGTTAGCGTACTATTGTATAATTATATTGTTCTATTGTTCTCTTGTTCTTGTACTATAAGTTATGCTTCATCCGATTAAACTTCATTGCCTGACGATGACAGCGGACAATGTCGCAACGTTTTCAAAGTCACAATAATACCTATCGCGATTGGTGCTCTTGGAAGCATATCAAAAGGTTCAAAGACCTGGCTTGGCAAGCTAGATGTACCTGACTTCCTTGGAAGTGTACAATTATCGGCCATCCTTGGAACTGCTCACTTGTTATGGAAAGTGTTGTGTCTCTAAGCGGCAGGGAGTTGCTGAGACAATTAACTTTACTCAGTAGAACACCGACAACTGGATAGAATCGAATAATAATGATGATGATAAAGTTAATGATAATAACCAAGATTTCAAAAGGGAAATTACAAGAATGTGGACATTAATACAAGTGGAAGTTGTCCCAGTAGTCAATTTGGCACTCTGGGGACTGTGTCAAGAAAAAGGATTTTGGAAAAGACTGGTCAGGAGTAGTGGTACCAATGGAAGTACTGCAAAAAAACTGCTCTTTTGGATGGCAAGGATTCTTAGAAGCGTGTTGCAGCCCGACAAGCCAACTTGCTCCTACGGTTAACCCAGTATATTTTATAATTATTAATTATATATTATGACAGGATGTACGAAAATGTAATACTACTACTACAGTACTACTACTACAGTACTACTACTACTACAGTACTACTACTACAGTACTACTACTACTAATAATATAA
>NC_090889.1:39296524-39299024 GCF_036669925.1 Montipora capricornis | reverse complement strand
TTTATAACACAATCATGTCGTCACGTGGTATGTCCATATATGGTACAACACTACAAAATGTGTACATTTGTTCTGATCCAGAAGGGGCCTAATTAATATTAGGTACATGTACTAAAATTATAAATAATATTTTTTTAATGTAATAATTGTAATTGTTATATAATTATATTGTTATTCTGATAGAGCCAGAATGATAGTTTACTCTCTACTGTAGCTAGTGGAATACCGAATTGTTAAACAAATAACTTAAGCAGATGGTTTATCTTGGTACCCAATGATAATTTTCTTTTCGTTTTCTATGCTCAGAGCTGGGCATTTAGATTATGCTCTTCACCTAACTGGATGCCGCCTCACGGTCCTCCATTTAGATACATTCTCTTTTCATAGATTACGGCCAACAGGGCCATTGCACACTCCAGATTAGGTGATGTCCAAGAGGCCAGAGATGATTTTCTGATGGCGATGCAGTCAAAAGTGGAACCACGTCACAGCATCATTGATGATTCTTTACTTTGCTGGCAGGTCAGTTGAGTATTAAAGTTATTGCATAGGTTATCACAAGATCTATAAGTCATCTAGGTTTTTAAACAACATTTGAATACCTGATGAAATGGTATATGAAATGAATCATATATAAACTGCGGATATGAAATCAAGTGAAGCTATGATCTTCGTAGTTATGAGAGCAATTTTTGCAATTGCGTAGAGAAGCCTGAAAAATTCAGGACTTCAACGGGGTTTGAACCCGTGACCTCGCGATTCCGGTGCGACGCTCCAACCAACGGAACTATAAAGCCACTGACGTTGGGAGCGGGTCATTTGTGGGTTCTAATGGTCCCGTGAGGAATGAATCAATGATGAAATAGTATATGAAATGAATCATATATAAACTGCGGATATGAAATCAAGTGAAGCTATGATCTTTGGTACAAAAGTTGAAGGGTCTTGAAGTATCTTGGTGAAGATATTTCAAAGTCCTCGGAAGTTACTTTCATCTAAGGGATTGCAGCTGACACTCTCTTTCAATGTATTTACATGTACATACCGATAACTGTATCAATATGACCTGCTCAACTAGTGGTAACCCATTCGTGGTGTGAATGTTCAGTTAGATTCAGAACAGCAGTATGAAATATTTGTAGCCTCATCCCTCCAATGAAGTTTTTATACCCCCTTTTTTTAATAATCCCCACCCTCCATGTTTGATTCTAGCTTCTCCAAAGCAATATGTTATTCCAAGCAGATCTGCTGTCATGGTTTAATTTTCATTTCCTTCTTTAGTATCTACTGCCCCACTCTGTTGTGTAAAAAAAAAAAAAGGAAGACATATGGCTGATAAATTTAATGATGTATTTGTTTTGTTCAGTCTGGGCAGAATGTGGAGCCGTTGATGGTGCCCTCACATGCTGTCTTCCAGCCTCAAAAGAAAAATATTGCTGCAATACAAGAAAAGAGAGATTTCTTAGGGCAGTCCAAGGTAAACAAAGAAAAACGTGATTTGTAGCTGCAGCTTTTGAACGAATGATGCAACCTGGCATTAATTGCACCACGAGCAATTGCAGCACGAATATGCTGAAGTGCATTTCTCAACAAATTCACCCGGACCACATGCAGCCGAATTTCAAGATCAAAGCGTAGTCTTGTGTCATTTCATTGTGCACCTTGTTCATTATTCATTTGCTGACTCACTGAATTTGCGTGAAATGTCCCAAAGAAGGGAAGAAAGAGATAAAAGGACATGACAAAAAACATGAGATTTTGTGGCAGTTTCAAAGAATGACAACACTTCTCCTTTGGCAAAAGTCATTATATCTCCGAGGTTTTCACTTCTCTTCTTACCATTTCTTTAGTCCAATCGTTACTGCAACAACAAAAAGACCGACAAACAGTACATAGTGAATTTACCATTCCCCATGGCGGCTTTTTAGGGCTGATGCTGGGGCACCCAACGCGAATATAGTTCAAAAGCACTTAAACATAGCATTGTTAAACGTATTTTTAATAGTATTTAAACGGTAGATATAGCCATATTTTATCCCCTAAAAATTTTTCATCTGTTCGGATTTCCTTGCTGAAAGTCTAGTGATCCGAAAATATAAGGTTCAAAACTTACCTTTTCGAAACTTCAGCCAGAAAAAAGGCTCCCGAAAAAATTCTAGTTGACCTTTTTAGGTTAAGATGTTCGAAAATCATAGGACAGGCAGGCAGGCAGGCAAGCAAGAAATTTACAACAAATGTTACGAAAATTCTAGATCTCAAATCGTCTTCCGAACAGATATTTTCCGAAAATTGACGCTTGGTGCCCCTGCTAATAAAACATTTCAACTATACAACATTATAGAACAACGACTTCAAGAATCATAGTTACCCACATGTGCAGCTCACAAGTTAAACCTGGCAGGTGCTACTAGTATCAAATTTAACCAGGATGTCCCATCCTCGGAGACCCAGGGGCACTTCCTAGAGCACAAGAGGAAAATATAGAAATCACCTAGCCATG
>NC_090889.1:39266524-39294024 GCF_036669925.1 Montipora capricornis | reverse complement strand
GGATGAGTTTATTCCGCTATCCTCGAGGTGATGTATTTTGTTTAGGACTAAACTTTGATATATCGAAATTGGTTTATTTTCGTACTTTTATCGTGGTTCCGTGTGAACGGAGCCCCTAACTGCACGAAATTTAAACTCTTCACCACAAGGGCAAAGAGTCATTTATCTTGAATGAACAGAGTGGACTGCGATCGATAAATAGTCCCTGTCGTTCGTTCGCTTGTAGTTTCAGATGACGAACTTCAAAACCTTAAAGGGCCACCGACAACCACAAGTCTTTGCAGGCGTGCAAGCTATCGGCGCCATTTTCTGTAATACAGAAACTAGTATTTCTTGAAAAGTCAAATTTCATCACCTCACATCGTCGTGTTTTGGATGCCCAGTAGCTTCAAACTTTGTTAATATTTTCCTTAATGTTTCAATATTGTATTTTTGGCGTTATTTGGGTGTTGTGTTAGTGTTAAAAGCGAAATGAAAACTGTGAAGAAAGGTCGTCCGCCGAGGAAGGAAAAGCGCCATGTTATTTGGCTCACTACTTCAACCTTACGATTATGGAACGAAAGGAGGAAGACGTTTGGATTAAAAAACAAATCGAACAGTGAATTCGCAGAAGTTCTTCTTCACGGGATGTTTCTGAAGCGAAGCGGCCGATTCGATTGCCCGGATAATAACAACAACAAAGGCGCGCAAAGGACACTGGTTGTCGGTGGCCCTTTGACACTAGCAAATGCGACACACTCCACGCAACATAGATGACAGAACAGTAATCAACGTGATCCATGGTGGCGACTACGTAAGGGCTAATTGCCTTTAGTGGCGACGTTACTAATGGCGAGTCTTCTTGGTGTCGAGGTGACCGTCAATCGCAACTTGCCGTCTCGCTACCAGGAAGACTCGTCACCAGTAATGGATAACACAAACCCTTATCGACTGTGGATTAAGGGCTTTACTTCACTGTTTGTCACCAGACCCCAACTCCTTCAAGGAAAAGCAGTGCAAATGAAAAACCTGCAGAGGAAAAAAAGGCCGAGGAGCACCTCCCAGGGGCAAAGGAAGCTGTAAGTTGCTAACTAGCCTGCCCTTAGAGCGGTTTTCAATTGAGTGTCGAAAGTAATTAGCGAATTGCTTTGGTTTTGCATTTACTTCACTCGGTGATTTGTGTTCTCGCGCCATTTTTTCAACCAATCCGAAGTGAAACCAAAACCAATTGTGGCTGTTTTGATTGGTTTACTAGATTGTCTCCGTCCTTTTTGATTGGCCAAAGTAATTACTTTGGTTTTGGTTTTACGATACTCAATTGAAAACCGCTCTAATGCCTTTTTCAAGACTGAATAGTGTTGTTACAGAAGGCGATCTCTGTCCAAACTTGTCTCAAATTCGTTGCGACAAAACCTCTCACGTTGTTTGACAAGTTACTCGACAAAGCCTCTCGCGTTGCGAGACAAGTTGCTCAACCGGGCAACGTTTCTTGCAGCTTGTCTTTCTCTCGATGATCACTTAAAAGGAAAGTGTCAGGGTATTGCGCACCTTGTTCTAGCCGTAGCGAGTTTCACTGTTTATAATGACCGGTTTACACGATACGATTTGTTGTCGGCCCCATTTATCGGCCCGACGGCGTCGGAGCGCAAATCTTGCGTGCATTTTGACAGCCGTTGAACGACCGATTCATGGGAAAGAAAATCGTCCGATTCAAAAAATCTGTTGCACTGCAACAGATTTTTTGAAGTCGGGCCGACACTCGAGACGAACCGCCATGTCAATCAAAGGTTATGCGAGAGGGTCAATTGCGCACAAATACTGAAAAAATTAAAGCGTTCAAAATGGCGGATACTAACAGGACAACAGAAAGATATTTGGAGAAATTGGCCACCGTACAGAGATTCTAAAAGCTGACGTTTCGAGCGTTAGCCCTTCGGTCTGACGAAGGGCTAACGCTCGAAACGCCAGCTTTCAGAATCTCTGTACGGTGACCAATTTACATTATCAACAACAAGTACGGTTTTAGCTAATTCTATACAATATCTATGTTCTTTTGAGTAATTGTGCTTTTTATTGTATATAGCTATGTCAAATGCAAAGTGGTTCGAGATCCTTTCTTTCCAACCGATAGTGATGTGACAGAATTATTCTAAAGCAAGAAATCGGCAAACTTCTTCTGACTGCTTGCAGGCGGTCGTCATATTGGACGGGTGGAAGATCTTGGTCGAGTGACAAAGCGATGGGGGAGAGTGTAGGAGAGAGAAACCAGTTGCTCGCCCCCACCCCTTGGTTTTGTCACCCCGCCCAGACGTATCCTACGCGCTTCCAATGTAGCGTCTGATGCGTGCTCTTCTCTTGACTGAGGGAGAGAAGAGCTCTGGGGAACTTTGAAACAAAGTGTCTTCCCATTGGTTTTCGTGAAGAACAATCAAAAGCGTCTGTTAGCACGAGGAGTGAGCACGCGCCGAAAGGTTCAAATAGCCAATTTTTGGCTATAAGAACCCAACGGCGCATGTTCTCCTACATAGAGTTTCCCAGAGCCTTGGGTCGATCCGAGGCTCTGATGACGAGAAATGGATACGTCTTTGAGAGACCGATTAGCGCGCACGCACATACCTGACAATGGGGAGCTTAAGCATGCGCGTTCTTGAGAAGCGGACGGCAACCGGCCGGTAGCTGTGTGAAGACAAGTTTAAAGGGAAAACGACTGACTTTCGCTTGCCGTCCGCGTCTCAAAAACGCGCGTGCTTAAGCTCCCTAATGTTCAAAGAGGTGGTCAAGCGGGTTTGACTTCATTCAACATTCGCGGGCTAATCAACAAACATTTTCATTTACATGAGATGATGGAAAGGTGTAATGCGCCCGTGAGAAGGATAGAATGCAAGTTGCATGGCAACGGACGACAGGACAACTGCAAAATCAGAGTCCTCCGCAGGACTCGAACCTACGTCCTCCATAACATCAGTCGGACGCTCTACCCATTCAGCTACTAGAACCAGGAACACATGACCCGGAGCCTACAGCTCCCATACTGGGCCTATGTAACGGCATTTTTACATACCGATCTATTTTTAGACTTTCTTTTCCCGAAAAAACAAAGGCAGTTCCGGTTCGGTGACCCTATGACGTCAGCTTAATTTCTTGTAATTGGTCATCGGGCTCCTGTGGGAGTCTCATTCGCGGGAAATTCAATCAAAAAATAAATCGGTCTGTGAAAACGCCGTGACACGAACACAGTAGAGTTGTAGGCTCCGGGTCATGGGTTCCTGCTAGAACTCACTGGAGAGCTAGGTGTTTTAACTGGCTCTTGAAAGAACAATGTGTTCCACTGGTCTGCTGGCTCTACAAAGTCATGCGTCTTAGTTTATGCAAAGACATGAAATGATGGAAAGGTGTAATGCGCCCGGGAGTTCCCCTCAGGACCTAGATGAACGACCTACCTCGAGCTCCCCAGGGGTTGTAGTCGCTGAATGGTAGAGCATCCGACCGGTGTGATTTTTCAGTTGTTTCGCCCGCTGCCAAGCAACTTGTATTTCAAACATTCCCAGGTCCGAGTCCTGTGTCCATACACTTGTCTTATCTTTTCAAAACAAAAAAAAATGTCCATTTCCCATAATCCATATCAAATTTTCAGTCCTCTAAATTAAAGGTAAAGGTAAATTCAGAGCAAATGGGCCCTTTCCAGCTGACGATCACATGGTACAAAAAGCGCCATACTGGAGAACAAATTGTGCACTGGGACATGTAAAACAAAGCAACTTAATTTGAATTTTCTTTTTTTAGATGTCCCAGTGCTCAATTTGCTCTCCAGTAAGGCGGTTTTTGTACCATGTGACGGCCAGCTGCAAGGGGCCCATTACGAATTAACTGTAATGGCTTTTTAAAACCTCTGTCACCATGTTGTGTGTATTGTTCCCAGGCCTCTGGCAGAATGGCATTGCTTCAAGATTTAAGGAAGAAGGAAACACGGAAATCTTTGAAGCGGGTGTCCGTTCCTTTAGAGCCGCCAACCAAGTCTCTGCCGCATCCCCCAGAGCGGCCAAGCAGTCCGCGTCGACCTCCCCCGGAACCTCGGACCGCTCTGACGCTACCGGCGAGGACTGGTGCCCAATCACGTTCACCCATGGCGCAGCGGAAAAAAATAAGCTTACCGGCAACAGGTTTAGAGCTTAATCCCCCAAATAAACCGCTACCTCCGGCGCCAAAATCTAAAAGCCCGGTTCCCCCAAGAAGAATCTCCGCACCGGCTTATCTGTCCAATGCGCGTGACGTCTCACTTCAGCTGATTCTTACTCGGGCTGTGAAAGTAGATTCAGAGGCTTCGGCGGAGGACCTAGTGCGTGCTGCCGCTGACACATTTAACATGCCTGAAGGTTCATTTGCTTTATGGTGAGATGACTTTTATTTTTGGGATTGTCCGTTATGATTCGGGCTTGCTGGCATGAAAAGAGAGGATGCAGTTTGGTCCAGTGGTTAGGGCGCTTGCCTTGAGATTCAGAGATCCCGGCTGCAAGACCCTTTCTGTCCACTTGCTGAATTTGATATGAGTTCTTGGCTGCACTTATAATTAGCTTACTGCTTTGCCTTTGGCCAGTTGGGGTTCTTAACAGGTGTTGTTCCGTTATGTCGTTTCGATGATTTAATGTCATTGTCCCTGAAAAGCCCCCGTATGGAGCGTTTTCACTCACGTGACCAGCAGCCATATTGGATTACTGAAACAAAAGAAAGTATTTGCATAAAAATAGAGTTCAATTCCCGGAGGATTAGTTTGGTACACCATCATGGCCGCCATTCCTTTGTTTTGGAACACCAACATGGTAGCCGTGACGTCATGTGAAAACTCTCCATAAGAAACCATGGGATACTCAAACGAAACTCAAACGTTGGAACACGGGTGTGTACATAAACCTCTTGTCATTTCACTAAGCCCTTTGGAACAAACAGTCTGCGGCTAACATTTCAAGAGAACTCAATGCGCTGAAAGACAAACTGTGCGAGCTTTGTATACACGATGAACCATTTACAATTGAAAATATGCCGGTCAAACCTCTAAATCTCGCTGCAACACACCCAAAAAAGCAACCCTCTCATTTACATACAGCTAAGGGTACAATTTATAGAAACCTAGGAAAGGTTTTGAGTTAAAAACTTGCAAGTGTTACGCTATAGCATGGCCTACTAATTGCGAGACTATCACGAAGACACAGACAACACCTAGAAAACACGACTAAAAGAATACAAGCTACAGAAGAAAACTACAAAGCTAACGAAGTGGTAAATACTCTTGCTAATGACAAGGGGTTCGTACAGCCCCTATGGGGAGTGGTCAGTGAAGTATGTACGTATGTCCGTGTGTATGCCTAGCCTGTTATGTTCACTTTACGTCGCATGTGGTCCCTTCTCCAGTTTGCGGCTGCCTTGAGTTGCCAAGAGACATCTCAATGTGTCTTACATAATTTGTTTCGTTCACAGGTACAAGAGAAATGGTCAGCTGTTAGAACTTAGAGACAGGGATCTTGGAGAAATTTTAGATTCCCCAGCGAATGAAAGAGAAACAATCTATTGCTATGCAAATAATGCGGAGTAAAAGTTTCTTTTAAGCTGCATTAAGATAGGAATAGTCTTGCAACATAAAAATGCACTTGCTGGTTTTGTAGCGCTTTTATTAGCATGCGGTTTTCAAGTTTGGAAAGTTCAATTTTCAAACAACTGTTTCGTTTTCTTTTGTCGCCAGTCATTTTTGGGAACTTAAGGGTAGTGGGAGCGAAAAGCCGAAAAGCAAGAATATTAGGCAGTGAAAAACGAAATCAGTTGATTGACATTCGAACTTCAAGAGTTCAAATCTGTATAACAGACGCACCGAGCAAGTGGTGCAAATCAGAGTTTTGTTGCATTATGCTCGTTTTCAGAGATTTTAATGCCCTGGGGGCTCATTGTACCAGTCAAAGGGTACGAGATTTCTTTTCTTTTTCTTGCTCATTTGCGCAGGCGTCCGAATAATTCCAAATACGTCCAAGGGAGTTCCGAATCCTTCGAGAAACCGATACGAAAACGAAAAAATGCACAGATAACGGGCACTCAACGAACGGTTGTCTAGGTCTTACAAGTTTTCTAGTCTGTTAAAACTGTAGAAATTATATTTATAGCTAGGCCTGAGGAGTTGAGTCCAGACAAGACATTCACGCGAGACATTCATCAGAATGGGCAACTTAGTTTATCGATGTTCCACTGAACTCGTGAAATAGTGTAACTTTGTAGCGTCGTGTAATGGCTAAACCAAACCAAGATAAATGTCGATCAAAACGTATTCTTATAGTAGAATGTAAAAAAAAAAAAAAAAAAGAATCCTTGGAAGAGGGTGACTCATTTTATCTTTTGAGCCTCGGATTGAAACCGGAAGTCGGTAGTGTCAAAACAAGTTAAAAGAGGTAAAGAGCTCACTGTCGCTCAAGAAGCTCTCTAATAACTCAGATAGTACGCGTGCTTTCATTGGTCAATATGTGTATTTGCACGAGGGTTTGTAAACATGGTTGTCACGTCACGCTTTCTGCTTTTTCCAGAGGAAGTTATTTTTGAAAGAAATCTAAGTGTTTTATTTAGTAAATGGTCGTTCTCAATCTATAAAAGACCTATTTTGTGAAAATAAAAGGAGCGTTGGTAGTTTTTAGTTTGTCTAATTTCACGATTGCTTTGTAAAAGTTGGTTTTCACGTGACGTCATCGCCGTACGCACTTTACCCGTCGAGCGTTGCTATGCCGCCATTTTTTCCGAATACATTCATCGCCCCAAAGCCAAGTACATCAGTTTTCTGCCCTTCTCCTTGTGAACAAAGTAGAGGTGAGACCGGGTTAATTTGAACCCGGGTCGAACTTGGGTTGGTTTAATTTATGCCGTTTAAATATGGCTTTAAAATAATTGCGCACGCAGGGTGAGTGCAATTTGTAGTCTGAAAAATTTACTAGTGCTTATTTATACCAAATTGAACTCGAAATCACGTGTTTACTTATTAATATATTAAAGGAAGAAAGAAAATCAAAAGGAGTGGAATTTTGACAGCGTTCGGTTTAATTTTCTATGAAGTTCATTCAACTGATTGATTGAAACGGATTATAACGTTTTGGTGTATTCAAACTTTTACAACATATTTGCAACTTTAACAAACTTTTATCGCTTAAGAGTCATTCGGATGGAAATTTGAGACCAATTGGCAATTTCAATTCGGTTTCTGAAAACTTACTCGTGCTCCACGTGATTTCTTATAGTTTTTGCTATGCTTAATGATTTGCTTAAATACCTTGCGCCATATCCACGTCATGTAGTTGATACTGCGTGAAAGATATACACCCTTCCCCCCCCCCCCCCCCCCGTCCTCTTCCGGCTTTTCGAGCAGTGAGTAGCACTGCCTAGCCTGATTCTCAGAAGGTCCAGGTCGCTCGTGTCACGCACTCTACTAAACTGAAGGGAGTAGAGTGCGTGACACGAGCACTGCCATGCTTAGCAATAAAGACCTTCTTTAACTTCTAAGAAATTTGAAAACTAACTGGAACAGTGAGAGGTGGCCTACGGGTGTGTCTTTCTTGTCCGAGGACACTGGAGCGTCTAAACATTTGCCTATTTTATTCATTCCTACCCTACGCAACGCGCGAAAAACAAGGATACAAAGACAATGAGATTTACCGTGCTGGGTGCCTGGTGGACAGCAGAAAACAGCACGAGCATTTTGAGTTCATAATTCTCAATATGACATAAGTAATGTACGTTTCTTAAGAACGAAACTATAATGAAAGAAAACCTAGGAAAAACACATATAGCCTGCGTGGCAGGCGCTAGAAAGGGAAAGTGAAAGGGGAAAGTGCGCGCGTGAAGCGAGGGGAGCGCCCCACGCGCGCGCTTTCCTCTTTCCCCTTTCCCTTTCTAGCGCCTGCCACGCAGCCTAAAAATCATAATACGCTGCTCGCTACGAAAAAATCAGGCCTCAGTTGTTCAAAAGGTGGATATCGCTATTCACAGGATAAATCACTATCCAGCGGATAAACTTTAGCAAAACCAATTGAGTTATCTACTTCTAGTGATTTATCCAGTGGATAGCGGTGATCAACACTTTGAACAACTGGGGCCAGAGGGATAAAAACCAAACGGGACAAAAAACCCACCGGAAAACGTACTCCTCAAGCCGAATGCAACGCATGAAAGCTCCGAGGGATAGAGCTTTAATTAATCAATTAAACTGAATAAAGAATATGGTTACCAAAACCGATGGCTGTCCAGAAGGCGAGAGGCCTGAGGGTGCATCCCTTTGGGAAGAAACCGAAAAATACTTTCCCAGAGTAGATTCATCGGTTCCTTTGCTGCACCGTGATCCAAGTGATCTTGGATCCTCCCAAAGGAACGCACCCTAATAAACTAGTACCAATTAACAAATTGATGTCAGTTTTTCATGCGTCTGTCCTGTTATTGATCATGAATTTCGTCATAACATTGTCAAAGTAGCTGTGGATCCACGAGGCGGAACACGAGAGGAACGCGGGACAAAAATGCGAGAAACTTCAATTCGTGACTTGACAATACACGTCATTATCGCATAAATTATAAATTTATGTGTCTGTCCGCTTATTGACAATAAAAATTAGCCAATGAGCGCGCGAGAATTTTGCAGTCATTGTAAAATAACTCATTAACATATCGTGAAATGTAGTTGCATAATCGATACGCAAGAAACAATAGTTGAAAAAGAGGAACAAAAGACTATCACATCAGGTGATAACAAATCTGCTTGGAACCGTAATGAAAATGCTTTCCAACTGCACGCTGTTACCCACGTTCGAAAGCATTTTTACAATGACTGCAAAATTCTCGCGCGCTCATTGGCTAATTGTCAATACGCGGACAGACACATAAATTGTGATTTACCCTATTTTCTCGATTAAACGTCAGACCCCGATTAAACGCCGGCCTCGAAAAAACGCCTGGTCAAAATTGCCGATTTTTGAATAAACGCATCATCGGGGCGTTTAATCGGAGCCCCGGCGTTTGATCGGGGTCCCGTCGCTTATTCGGGGTCAAGGTCAAACACAAACGAGGAGGACGTTAGCGACATTGCCGTTTATAAACTTAAAACTTTGCACTCATATAATTTACTACTTGTCCTACATCATTCATATATTGTTTATGTGCTGTTTGTTAGTGATACAGATCTTGATTGCAACATTGTACACGTGCCGCATGTACGGTACCATAATACTGCAACTTCGGGTAATCCAGGAAAAAATCGTCCAGCACTGACAAACTGCCCTTAGATTTCCAAGGATCGGTAATAATAAATCAACCTGGAAAAATTGCAGAAAATTGCATTTCATTAATAAACGCCAGACCCCGATTGAACGCCGGCCTCGAAAAAACGCCGGGTCAAAACTGCCGCTTTTTAATTAAACGCCGGGGGCGTTTAATCGAGAAAATACGGTATGCGATAATGACGGGATATTGCTCGCGTCAGATTGAAGTTTCTCGCATTTCTGTCTCGCGTTCTTCTCGTGTTTTGACTTAATTTTGACCTTCTGCCTTCTTGTTATTGTAAAAAACAAATTGTTGTCAGTTTTTTATGCGTCTGTCCTGTTATTGACAATGAATTTCGTCATAACATTGTCAAAATAGTCTGCGGATCCACTCGGCGATCGCCTCGTGGATACGATGACAGACGCATGAAAAACTGACAGTCACAAAGGTAGCATTTGGTAAAATATATCTCCCCATACATCAAGTATCTACCGTTCAACACGGAATACTGCTGACGAAAAGGACTGCCAGGAAACAAACATGGCCTCCGAGAGGCGGAAACCCGGGGGCGGAAAATTCAAACTTGTTTTTTATGTTACGAATTAAGTAATCAGACTTGTCATACGTTTGAAGCACATGTTGCTTTCCGTTTGGAAAACCCTCTGTTGATGGACATGTTTTGCTGGGAAAGACACTCATCTTTCGAAGTTTTAAAACAACTATGAACTGTGAGTAATAGTGGACGACTTTGGCTCACCAGTGGAAGGTATGTTTAAATAATATATATATATTTTGCTTTTGAAAGGTAAAACGAGTTACTATCAAGGGACCTTTCTATAGTATGTTGATATATTTGCATCAATAGATTTTGGCTATTACGCGACGTAAATGCCACTGTTATACTGTACGTAAATGTTCCTACCTGAGTTTTTATTTAATTCTCTACTTGGTCAAATCCCATAATACATCTTCAGTTTACCCCCCAAAATTTTTCGTAATAGACAAGTTCACGCTCTTGGTTAGGAAGTTCAAAACGATGAAAAGTATTCATGATAAGAATTTTCGGTTCTCTATTTTCCAAAACAGAAGAAAAGCACTCAAGGGTGCGGCAGAATAAATTTGGAGAGAATGGCTATCGTAGAAATTATTTTATTAAAAAGAGTTTCTGCCACACATTTCCTTTAATTCCAAAGGCACAAAATTACAGAGAATGTATGGAGACAAAAAAGAAGCAATATTTAGGAATTCCAAAGAAGGGATACCAAGCATAGTTCATCTCAGTTGTGAACATGAACTTATTTGTTTGGTTTATGAAGGTGAAAGTCTATAAAGTAGAGTCTTGTACAGTATACTTTGCTATGTATTGCTTGTATTTCCATACAAACCTTTGAATCTCCTGTCATGTTGCCCAGATTACCCATGATGCAATCAAGAGGGTGAACTTGTCTATTGTTCGCAATTTCTCCTACCTATGGTTGTACTTTGATGTGGGAAAGACAACATAAGTTTCAAACAATTCTCCCTCCTGTTTTTCCCCAACCCCCCCCCCCCCCCACCCCCTCTCCTGCACTAATAAATGAAAGCCCCCTGAAAGCCCCCTAAAGAATTCTGGGATGCACAGGGACACTACTTTCAAATTGGAAGTTTTCAATGTAACAGAGCATTTAACGACGGTGCCTACTAATTCAAAGGTATTTTTCCCCCGGTTTATGATTATGCAGGAAATGTAAATCTTAGCAAGTGTTATTGAAACCCAAAAAGAAAATTGATAAAAAAAGATAATTGATGAAAAATATTTGTAAAAAGCTTTAAAATACAAAGCAATGTATGGCATTCTTTCTAAAATGGAAACTTAATTAATTATCTCTCAAAAATGCATGGTTACCCCCAATTTTCTTTTTGGATACCAAGAGTACTTACTAAGATCTACTTTCTCCGGATAGTTTTAGACCGTGCAAAAGTATCATTGTATTGGCAGGGCTCGACACTAACGGTAGCCAACTAGCCACAGGCTAGTGAAATTTCAGTTTTAGCTAGTAGATTTTGAGCTTCCACTAGCCATTGGGGCTAGTAAATATTGTGAAGCAGTGGAGTTCTGGACGAAAACAAAAATGAAAAATATTTGTTATGGATAAAGCAAAAGGAGAGAATATCAACTAACAACAGAAACTGTGAGCGAATTCTATGGAATTTACCGCCTTAAAAAATGATAAGTTGAAAAAAAAAATGAAGAGGAAACTAACACAGATTACACTTTCCCCACGCCACGTTACGAACGATTAATCACGTATGAATCATGCGGAACTTGTCGGCTGCTGTTTCCACATGCATGTTTTCATATGGGCGTAACTCCGTCGCAAACAATCGCAAGCACCTTCCAAGAGCTTCATCACAAGCAGTTTGCGGAAATGGAACCACCTTTTACGTTTATCCCCGACCAATCGCCGATGATCGCAAACAAGACGCAAGAGATAGGAAATTTTCTATCGTTACGTCTTGTTGGCGACGAGTAGCAATGCAAAAGCGAGGAAACAACGGTAAGAAAACACAATTGTAAACTGTTTCTGATTGTTTGCGATCAATTGACGATATTTTTGTGCACGTGATACGTTTTGACGAATTAGAGGCAAGTATAAGTAATGAAAATGGCGTCTGAGTATGATTGTGGCAATGAGGATACTCCTCAAAACAGTGTGAATTTAATGAATATGTTAAGGGAATACCCTGCCAAATATACCTGTAGCAAAGTTCTTGATCACAAAGATTCCAATACTATAATTTGATACTGGCTATGCTGCAGCCGTTGCTGCTCCTCGAAAATGTATCGGACCCAGAATCGGTGGCGTCTCTTGACACTTCTCTCTGCCTTCTTCTTCGCAACAATTCCAACATAACAAGAAGTTGAACACGACGCAAAAGCTAATTCTGGTTTTATTTTGGTGCCCTTTTCTTACGATATCACGAGATCAAGTTACGTAAGGCAATCACGCATATGGAAAAAAGGATCACAAAAACCAATGCAAAAAGTGACAGTGTTTGCGATCGAGCCAATGCCACGTTGTTACGTTTATTCATATTCATTGCTAGCGCGCATCTTAACATGACTATGATCAGATGCGGAATACCGTGTATATGGAAAGAGGTCACATACTTCATATAATTTACTTCAAATTTTAAAAAAAGAAAGAGATAATATGGAGCGACTTACCTCATTTACTTTGAATGGTGAATCTCACATAAAAAGAGAGAAAACTTGCTTGCAAGCACTGTGGCCGCCGAAAACCATTCAAGCATAAACGCTCGGATTGCTGTTTGAAACTATTTTTTAAAAAATAACCTTATATGAGGGCAAGTCTGTCCTTTCGAATTTCCTTTATATATCTAATTTAAGATATTATCTTCCAGATTCCGCTGCTTTTGTGATTCATGTATAGAATGGCACTTTCAGGTTAAAATTTCAATCGCAAATAGCTCTAATCAAAAGAACAGCCTTTCTACAGACTTCCAAACGAGCAGTTAAGTTCTATGTCCGGTTTATTTCTTAATTTACTTTATTCCGCGTTTTGTCAACGGTTCTGTCAGAATTGGCCTCAAGGCCACGAAAACTATGCCCTCGTGAGAAAATAAATGGGAGGCAGTACACTCCAGGATATTTGTGCCACTGTTGCGAGGATGGATATGAGAATATGAGAATATTTACTAAAAGCGCGAGTTGTGTTAGGAAATGTGGATTTTTTTTCGTGATAGGTTTTACAAATGAACGAAACTGCGCATGACGAGACTCAGCTAGTGCAAATTTAGATTTGGCTAGAGAAATCAGACCTGATACTAGTCACTAGGCTAGTGAGCTAAAAAGTTAGTCTCGAGCCCTGATTGGTAAGCATCACCGATGGGAAACCCGAGTATCTCGAGATGCGTACAACATATGCTCAATAAGTTCAATAATAGGCACCGTCCTTAACAAGAGGCACAATGGTTGTGCAATAAGGTGAACATAAGTTGCCCTGTCTTTCGTAGCTTAGCCACCTTTTTTTTTTATTCCACATATTCAAGATAGCAGAGGCATGGGCTTATCATGAGATGAACTTTATATAATGATAATGATAATGATAATGATAATGATAATGATAATGATAATGATAATGATAATGATAATGATAATGATAATGATAATGATAATGATAATGATAATTATAATAAAGTGTCAACATTGAGGACACTGTACATAGATATGAAAATATATGAAATCAACACATCAGGGCACACATCAAATCGACATCACAAACTGTAATTTTTCAAGCATTTGTGCATTGTAAGGCTGAGATTTGGGTCGACACCAGAGGAAAAGACCCATAATTTTCTCGAGGTCGATCCTGGGTCATTCGTTAGCCAGTAAAATTAACTTTACTGCTTAAAGTACTGGCATTAAGTGATTCGTAGAGTTAAGAACAAGCCTCGTTCACAAAACGAGGAGTATGAATGTGCATTCGTAAATCACCAGTCCTCTGGGAGTATCAAAACTGAAATTCTTGGCTCATTCTCTCGTGTTTCGGTGAAGGTTTCAACGTTCCCAGACCTCCCTCTGTCATATGAACACGAACGTGCTGGTTCAACAAAGCTGCACTGGCAAATGCGCTTGCGCAGTAGCCACATCTGAAAGGCCTTTCATTAACGTGTGTTTCCATGTGAGCGCGGTACTCGATCGGATGGGCAAAAGACTGGCTACATTGCGTGCACGTCAAGTTTTTACCGCTGCCGATCCCGTTACATTGGTGTACTTCGAGCTGTTCTCTGTTTGTAAAGGCCTTAAAACACTGATTGCATCTCCAGGTAAAATCGTCCGCCGGGTCAAAACGCGGCAGTGTACGTGTTTGCTGTTTGAAGCCGTAGCCTCGTCCTCGATAAGAGGTTGTCCTTCGTTCTTCCCTCACAATCACATGGTCGCTGTCGGACTTGCTTGACTCAAGTTCAGTCCTCCGCAAAGGGGGACGCCCTCTTTGAGCCGGTGCGTGGTCTGTAAAGGTCCTTCTAACTGCTCCTTCAGGGGTCTCATTTTTGTCGGCTCTAGCTCGTGACCGTTCTTGAGCAACGAGATCGCGTGGTGGATGAACACCTATCGGAAAAAAAAAAACTTTTTTTCTATCCATTTAACAAGGCGCTTAAAGTGTATTTTCCGGCGCTCTCTTTTCTCTTCTTGGGGTCAGTAAAAAAGCAGCCTCGCGTGAAATTCGCGGCAACTTTGACCCACGGGAACTGGAAGCTGGTGGAAACCCTACAAGTTCGCCCTACAAGTTCGCCCTTATATCACTGACTGCTCACTTTTCTTTGTCTTCACCAATCAGGTTGTTTTCATAAAAAAAATTACTGCGCCCAGACAGCTCGAAATGTGAGGTTGCAGTTATCAGGGGACAACCGAAAATCTTTTTGTGAGGAGTTGGACGAGGAACTCTTCCGTGACTGTAGACAGATTTGCCTTACCTCTACTCCCTGAGTCGCTAAGCGCCACTGGTACCCCCATGAATTGAGAATACCTAGTATCGTACCACACAAGAAGTTCTTGGCCAGGGAGGATCTCCTTGATGGTTCTATAGTATACACAACCGTGATATTGGAAGACCACCATGTTTTGTTCTTTTTTGTGTCGAGCGCAGCGAACAAAGCGCATCCAACTGGAGTTAGCTTCGTCTTTGCCGTCGAGGTAATGGCTAACCTGTCCGTCGTGGAAGACCTGAAATTAAAAACACAGAAACGTGACTATAATTGTTTCGTGTTCTCCGTGAGCAAATCGCTGATTAAAAAAAAAGATTGATTGCAAGTTCGGATGGTGCGCGTAATCTCGCGTGTGTCCTTGGTATTGGCTCGCGTAACGAGTCGCGATTTGCATTGCACGATTTTCCACAAAAAGTATTCAAAGAAGAAGGCAAACAAACCGAACGCTTCTTCTATTCTTGTTGTTTTTGTTTTTTTCTTCAATTTAACGTAACTTTACGCAACTTGGTTTAGTTTTTGAAAGTAAAATTTGATGGTATCATATGTTATGTAGCGCTTTTTGCCTTTGTTTTAGCCAATGATATCTGCCGCAGACGATCAAATGGGCCAATTAAAACGCAAAACAAATTCATGCAGTCAGCGCTAAGCGTGCGTAAATTGGCTTTGAGAGTGACGCGGAGTGGGAGAGGGAGCTTACGAAAGAACGACGACAACGGCGACGAGAATGCCACAAAACGATGGTCTTGATGAACAAAAACAATCGCTCTGTACGTCGCGCATATGCGTCGCGCTGACAACGACGTGAATGGACCATTTTACAGTTGTAGCTAAGTTACCTGCCTTAAAAATGGAAGCTCGGCTGCCAGTGATCTTGTTTTGATACAAACCTTTGTTAATGTAGACTAATTAGAAAAGGCCATTTCCGAGCTGCTGTTTGCCTCTGTTCAAAACGAGTCTTGGTGCTAAGCCATTCAACGGCTAATGAGTTACACTACTCATTTCAATTTGATTCGTTGTCCACCAGGACTCGCTTTGAATCCGAGGCAAACAGAAACTCGGAAATGGTTATGACTAGAATATACTACAGGTGTAACATTTGGTGACGTTGAAAAAATCGTAACCCTTCCTTGAACCTCTGCCTTAATTCGCTTTGGCAGATAAACAGCACTCTGTTTAGGCGGAGAGTAACTGCTGGGTTAGACACTGATCTCTATTTATTAGGTCTAAGCACCGTCTCGAATTGGTTAGCTTTCATAAATTGTTTTGATGACACTATATTTAAACTTAGTAAAACTTTAGTAAGATCATGTAGTACTTCATATACACAAAACTAAATGTGTCACCTTATTTTGGAGTACCCATTCTAGTCACTTAACCATTACAAAAATACAATTTATATGATAAAATCAGTGAGGTCTGTATCAATGCATGGTCACCGGCAGCCTCGTAGCCATTCATAGGCCAGGTCACTGAGCAAACAACTGCGAAATGGCCCATTGACTAAATTTGAGGTCGTGAAGAGGGTGTGACAACACCACAATAAATTTTATTCCCGGAATGTTGGTACATGCTTTCAAGGCCAAACAACTTGGAATTGGAATTTCTTGAATCGTGTATTCGTCGTCTTCTTGCTTAAGGATAGTGCCTGCTATTGTTATTGCGCATACCTTCTGCGCATCTTGAGATACTCGGATTTCCTATCGGCGGTGCTTATTAATACAGGGATATTTTTGCGCGGTTCAAAACTATGCGGAGAAAGCAGAACTTAGCAAGTGTTCTTGGTATCCAAAAAGAAAATTGGGGGTAACCACGCATTTTTCAGAGATAATTAAGCTTGAATTTGGAAAAGAACGCCATACATTGCTTTGTATTTTAAAGCTTTTTACAAATATTGTTGATTAATTATCTTCGAAAAATGCGTGGTTACCCCCAATTTTCTTTTTGGATTTCAATAACACTTTTTAACATCTGCTTTTCCCGCATAGACAGTAAACCTCGCAAAAATACCTTTGAATTAGTAGGCACTGTCCTTAAGCTCCCTAATGAAAGTTTAGTGGCTCCCGTCATTCAGATAAAAAAATTCTAAGTTCAGAACATCCTTACCTCCCACATATACTCTGTCTCGGTTTCAGCTTTGATATCCTCCGGTCGTACCAGTTTCCCTTCATACGGCCCGATCCAGGTTCCCGCGGGAATACGTTTTCGGGCGCACACGCCATATCCAACGCAAGGTATGCTGGATGTGCACAAGCAGACTTCATCCGGGAATTTCAGAATGGAGCCGTTTTCCAAGGGACTGTGGGATTGCCCAGCGCTGACCAGCTTTCTCAGTGAGTGCAATGGCCCGTGCATTGGACATTCACCATCGTGTTTCTCATTGCAAATATCGCACCCTATGAAAAAAAAATTCACTGTCGGTTCATTGCTGCCACGAACGGGAGGTCATCAAGGTAAGCTTCTTATCTATCTCCCATACTTGGCGTAGGCGTCCCGAGTAGATTTATTTATAGAACGCCTCCCTTGTGAGATTCAGCACGCCCACTGTTGTAAAAGCCAATCAAAACAGAGCTGTCACGTTCAAGAAAAATGTAGCACGACTTCCTTGGGAGATTCAGCACGCCCACCGTTGTAAAAGCCAATCAGAACAAAGCTATGTCAGCGTCAAGGGAAATATCCCACTTTTCGCGGGAAAAAGCTGTTCCACACTCCCCTTGATCAGCTCCTGCATGAGGTATTTGGGAGTCGTGGTAGTTGGGAGAATTCGAGACAGTTGTGCAAACCCTCGACTGCGTCTCGGGTTTGCATAGCTGTCTCGAATTCTCCCAACTCCCCCTCGTGTTTAGATGAGGCTATGGAAACACGGAAAACGTCCTCTATTGTTTAATTGCAACCGAGAAGTAGTAGAACCAGGGACTACCAGGATCAAATTCAACGAGTGGTCAGAACGGATCTTGCACCCGGGATCTCTGGATCTCAAGGCAAGCGCCCTAACAACCTGGCCAAAATGTTCTCGCCCATGAAATCGCGATTATCCTGAATTGTTAATTTGCTTTGAATTCACAATTATCTTGAATTCAGGACACCGTGTCCCAGGACTTGGGGTAGCAGAGAAAATAAGGAAATAAAAAGTCGTATCCATGGATTGGATTTGAACCCGGAATTTCACTCTGACTTTAGGAATCGCTTCTTTCCGCTTAAACACTGAAGATCAAGACACTGCCTATCCAAAAAAAAAGACATTTGCTTAAGAGTAATTAGGCGTAAGCTAGATTAATAATTTAGGCCTAAGCTTTGATTTGAAAATGTCTAGCTTTGTCGTGAAGTTTGGAAACCGACCTTTTGGTAGTGTTTAATGCAGTTTGTTAGCGAGTGACAATACAGCATTAACAAGTAGTGTTTAAAATATTGTCCCTGAGAAGCTAGCGGTGTGGTGGTCGAGTGGTTAGGTGACAGGTTAATCAACATTGTCAGGTTCGAGTCCAATGCCCATACAATTGGGTTGTCTTTTCAAACAAACATGACCATTTCGGATTTTCCCGTAATCCATATCAAGCTTTCAGTCTTCTAAATTCACGATTATAGTGAACTCAAAGCAAATTCACAATTCAGAATAATCGCGAATTCAAGGATGACAACGGATTGTCTAGGCCACACTGCCTCCGAATTTAGAAATGCTGCAATGACCACCTTTGATTTTTTTGTGTGGACGTACAATTGTAGAGAAAAAAGTACTGTTACTGAGAGCGTACTTTGGACTACAGAACATGTTCCGTCCTTTCAACTTTTAGGTTTTTTTTTTTTTCAAAACTAGTGCAATCCATGTCGATTCTTGCCATCCACCTTAACTTAACAAAAACGGCAAACGGTTCGTGTCCTGTCGCGGAGTTTTAAGTTAACAAACTGTATATCATTAGTTTGTTGACTCTTCACAAGTTAAAAAATATCATCCGGCAGTATTGTATAGACACAAAATTAACCTGATTGAGCCTTGCCAAAGGGACACGAACTCTTCCCTCATTTTTGGCACCCTTGCCTATTCGTGTTTGTCGACTCTCCGCTTTCATGACGACGGACTTCAAATTGAATTAGGAACGCTTAAAGTCTAAAAATTCGCCATCAAGATTCAATGAGAAAGAGGCGCCGTGATTATGGCGCAGAGTTTTAATTTAACAAACTGTATGTCATTAGATTGTTTACTGTTCACCAGTCAAAAAATATCACCCGGCAGTATTTTATGGCCACAAAATTAACCTGATTGAGCCTTGTCAAAGGGACAAGGACTCTTCTCTCATTTTTGGCACCCTTGCCTATTCGTGTTTGTCAACTCTCTGCTTTCATGACGACGGACTTCAAATTGAATTAGGAACGCTTAAAGTCTAAAAATTCGCAATCAAGATTCAACGAGAAAACGGCGCCGTGATTATGGCGGGTGGCAAGCCAGCTGAAACAAATAGTAAACCTCCCTTTGGTTAAACTCTTTATGTTTCTTCACCCATATGAATTCTAAAAATGAAGAGTTAGCCTTCAGCGTTTTAGCTGCAGCTCTTGTAAAAAGTAAATGGAAGAAATAGAGGATTCACAATGTTTCTTTAATACAACCCGGTACTTAATTGAGTTACCATATATTAAACAACACTATTAATAATACGGCAACGATGAAATGATATATGAAATGAATCATATATTTACTGCGGATTTGTAATCAAGTGAAACTATGATCCTCACAGTTATGAACGCAATTTTAGCAATTGTGTAGAGAATCCTGGAAATAAAAGACCCACAAATGACCAGCTCGCAACGTCGGTGGCTTCATAGCTCAGTTGGTTAGAACGTCGCACCGGTATCGCGAGGTCACGGCTTCAAACTCCGTTGAAGTTCTCAATTTCTCAGGCTAGAAAATTAACAATGTTTTCTCCGCTGTGTACCCGAGCGGAATCTTTTGTGGGAAGCGAGTGCTCTAACCACTACACTAAACCTGCTCCAGTTAAAGGCTAAAACTGACTCTATCGTTGCGTAAAATTACGAGGTAATCTTTCACCAGGATCTCATAATAAATACTGTTCTGTACATTAACAAATTTTCAACCTGTTGTCTCTCAAATCGACATATTTATCAATGCACGTTTATCAAATTCCAGACCACGAGCTGGAATTTATCATTAAACACAACATTTATGGTACTGAAAGAAAATATCGTCAAATCATAATTTTCTTTGGAGGAAAGAGGTTTCGAAGCTCAACAAATTGTTTAAAAAGTTCAGATTGTTATCACTGTAATCTTGTTTGCCATCATCAGCCAATGACTGAGTTATTTTGAGTGTAAGAAATTGTGGTTAAAGTCTCGGCAAAAAGCGGGCCGTTGGTTTTGAAGTTACATTTGCAAATGATTGTTTCTGCTTTTCGGCTGCTAAATTCAGTTAACTGTGGCACGTGTTTGTTTAATATTCCGAGTATTTCAATATTTTGTATTATTTTCGACTTAGGCTGCTTTAAAAGTGCTCAGCGTATTTACTGTTATGCAGTACTAAACGTTGCAATTTTAAGCCAAAATGTTGTGATTCTGTGTATTGCTAAATACGTGTAGTGAACAATTTACTACTTTGATTTGATTTTTTGGAATAACAATCACGGTTCTCCATCGACACAGTTTCATGTGGTAAGTGATGTTCAGACCTTATAACAGACTTCGGAGACATGCAATTAGTTGGTAAAACAGAATAGTTCGTGAGTAATCTAAAGTGACGTTTCATCGTTCATTAGCCGGAACAAACTTGCAACGAGTCTTACTCCGTCAGCTGCACGCAAAATTGCAAATCAAAATCATTACTAATGTTTCACTGATATAGGTAGGTAGGCAGGTAGGTAGGTAGGTAGGTAGGTAGGTAGGTAGGTAGGTAGGTAGATAGGTAGGTAGGTAGGTAGGTAGATAGGTAGGTAGGTAGGTAGGTAGGTAGGTAGGTAGATAGGTAGGTAGGTAGCCTTTATTTATACACGATATGTGTAGAAGCTGTTTCTTCTATTTCCATAGAAGATGGCGGTTGTCAAAAAAGGAACATCATCCCGCTTCCAGCTCACGGGTACTTACTTGTTCACAGTGAAATCCAAATTTGACTTTTAGTATTAACCCGTTGACTTTATGGACCCGATGAATTGTTTCTCGAATCAAGGTTATTCGTTTGCGGTAATTTAGTCTTTGAAGGAAATTGCAAAAAACAAAGTTCTTGAGGAGTTAGTCGACTTTGAACTATCAATATCGGGAAACTGACATGTGCCTTTTAACCAACACGTGCAACACACAAAATCTGATTACTTTTCCTCGGAATGGTATCATTTGCTAATTTTTGGTTTCGTTCGTAGCAATGAGCTTCGAACACGCACAGAATAGAAGTTTTAATTTATTATTTTAGTCATTGATTTATATATTGTCCCACCGTATTGCATTTGAGAACGAATAGAGCAAACCGTCCAAAGAAGATTAATAAAAGCACGTTATATGGAAATTTATTCAGTTTACGAAGATGAAGGTAACCAGGTATTTTGGAATATATTTTGCGTTTCACTCATTAACAAAAGAATCCCCATAGAGACAGTCCCTTGGGAACTGACTTAAGATAAAAGCACTTGATTAATATCCTACGGGCAGTTGTACATAGTGCGCCCGAGAATTGTAACGACATGCTACATTTGAAATGTTATTATACTAAGCTCAGTTTTTTCAATCACCGTATCGTTTAAACGTTCATCTATGCAGAATTGATTGTAGCAACGAGGTGTAAAATGTTTGAGAACGATAATCTGTTGCTTTCTGAGGAGGCTCTGCTAGTAATTCTTTTCTATATATACTTACAAGAGAATGTTTGCTTGTTGCCGGCGCCAGTTTCCATCTGCATCGCTTGTTTACGACGAAGTTGTAACTGAATGGGATCCACGAGTCGAATAGGTGTGTAGCCATACAGATAGTTGAACAGATCTTCGGCGGTGAGGTTATATCTTTGCGAAGACCCGTGAGTCGCAGAGTTTTGCACTTGAGCCGGTGGAGAATTGCTAGCTTGGCTTCCTCGTTCTAACACGGCAGCGAAAGTTGCCATCTTCAATTCGTCCCAGTTTCCAACTCCAGGTTGAAGGCAAAGGTGAATGAAAAGCAGGCTGAGCGAGGCCTTATTTTCGTCCCTGTAGTTCTTTCGTTACTCAAGGAAGTTTAACAAGCAGAAAGCTATAAAAAATAGAATAGGATATCAATAAATTATTACGCTACACTCGCTCTCTATCTGGTTCGGTTCGCCAGGTGACTTGTTCTTGTCTTCATACAAATGACATAAGTTGTAAAGGAAATTATTCATAGCTTGTCAAATGAAGCGTTCTCTGGCACCTGCCTCGCGTTTTGAAAAATTGATGAGCGCTAAATAACTTCGTGGCTGTAAAACAAGCAACTTTTCTTTGCGCGTACAGGTCGTGCAGTGTAATGTATTTCCCACGTGCTTTCAAAATTTGCCATCTTCGCTTAACCTCGAAAGTTTCCGTGCAACGTTTTCGTTCTCTGATCTTTGTAGATATACCCTTTTCCATTCTTTTTTTAGATAACACTTGATAGAGAGTTAAAATGAACTGTCAAAATGTTTTTTTTTGCTTCATCGCGAGGAATGACACTTTGTCATAGTTAATTTAACATGTAAACATAGATATCCTCAGTAAGCCAGCCTATCTTTCTTCTGTTGAATTTTTTTTGGCAGTTTTCCTTTAAGCAGTAGGACGAAGGGAAAAAAGCTATAGTTTGCACCGTTTTAGATACGAAGTAGTATCTTCTCTGAGAATAGTTCTTCTCAAACTATCCACACTTTCATATATCCCGTCAAAAGTGTAGATTAGTTTGTTGCAAAAATACTCCAGCTTACGAACGAATATGCTCTATCTAAGATATAGGGGCCATATTCTAAAATCCAGAGTTCCATTACAGGACGAAAAAAGCTTTAGTATCCTCGTAGAGGGGTTATTTTTATCCTAGACTCCAGGAAACAGGAAGGAATTTAAATTTTAGATCAATGCGTAATCCTTCGTAACCGCCTCAAACTCGAATGAAACTTCCCTCGCAGCGGCTTTGATAAAACGCATTGAATAAAATAACCATATGAATTTCTGCTCTCTGTCCTTATTTTTCGCGTCAAGTTGGAAGATGGACAGCGATGTCAGTGATTTTAAGCCTGAATTTACAACTTGCGACGAAAGAGCTGGGTCGTACAAGGACAAATCGATATTTCAATCCAGATAGATATAAAATTTTTGCTTCGTAATTTGTCCTTTTTTTGTAGCACTAAACAATATGCACTCTTGTAACTGATTTTCACACCTCACTGTGTCTGTAAAATGCGGGTTGTTAAAAGCCAAGTTCAACACGTGAAATTGTCTCTACCTTACCTCGGAAAAAGCCATGGCTCCTACGGCAGAACTTAACCACTTTCTGGAACCTAATCCGCATTATTTAAGACATCTAACACTGTAGAATTCCGAATTAAAAATCTGTCGTTCGCTCAACACACCTTTCTTCCGATTTTTCAAACAATAAGAGACAACAGACAGACAACTTAGTTTTTAAAGCACGTGCGATTGTTTGATTTGACAAGCACCTGTCAATCTAAACCCTACCAGGGATAGCTGGATATACAATAGTTTACCGACTGAATGCTTTAGAAGTGATGTTTCTTATTCGCAAATGCTGAAATCGGTGGCTTTCAGTCCAAGCTATTGAGAGGTTCTCCAACGTAATGCAAACGAAAAGGGGGTTTAAGTCACTCTGTAGTGTTTCAGTCCTGGTATACGAATGAATGCGAAGTATTTCATGGCGTGCGGTAAAATCGCGAAAGAATAGCTTGTGAAAAGCTCTGGTCGTAAATAATTTATGATCTGCCTAGGGTAAGTGACAAGAGTTCGATCAATATGAAATTTCAATTATTAATTTTGTGTTTTGGAAATAGCTTCAATTGTTTGCCAAAGAAAATGATAAAATATACATGACCTGCCAAGATGCAATTCATAATTTATATCTCTGGCATTTTATGGCAGCGAAAATTCACTGTTTTTAATTCTGACGGAAATATTGGCCTTCATCGGATTCTGGCCAGACGGACTATTAAACTAAAACAAACTCTTAGGTAGTTAGAAAGTCGCAGATTCTTGCTTTAGAAAATAAACGGAAAAAAGAAGAGTTTATTTTAAAATATCGGCTTTAAATGAAAGTGTTTTACTGGCTTGTGTGAAAATAATACCAAAACGCGAACATTCAGTGTAAGGTGTGATAAAGATATGAAATGGCGATTGCCGAAATATCAAAACAGACCTTTCACTTGTCCAAAAAGATATGAACTTATAATTACTTAAAAGACAGGGAAAACAAATATTTCTTCTGGAAACAATATGAGAAGTTTATTGCTTTCTGTCGCTTCGAGTGTATACATGACAGATCTGTGCGAAAAATGCGAGCTTATCGAAGTAAGTCTCTGACAAGTTGAAATTTTTGGGCCAAATTCTAAGCTTTCAAAAAAATTGTTAGTTACCTTTGCTTATTTCCCGCAATTTCATTCCCTTTGAAGCGGGTTTGTCTGAAGGATACTGTTAAATTTTTTATATGCCTCGTCTAGCTTGTTAGGTTCCCACAATCCCACAATCGCTCTGGAAGTCGTGAAAGAATGATCCAATGTAAGTATACTGTAAACAATAAAAATGCGACTCTCCAAGTTTTGTTCTTTTTTACTTTTAGAAAGAGAGACAAGCGAACGGTGTGCTTAAATTAGAGATAAGTATTTGCAAATTATGCCGGTGGCATATTTTTGTTTTGTTGAGTTTGGTTGATACAAGTATCGAGAGCGAAAAGTTAGAATTTCCCGGAGCGTCAAACCAAGGCAATTTCCAAAAGTCAGAGCTCCGTTATGTAAGTTTCAGTTGTGCATCGAAACGCTCATAGAAATCCGGCATTATGTTTGTTATCCATGCCTAATTTAGGAGAAAGGAATCAAATTATTCTTTAAATTTAAGTTTTACTGAAGAGTCATTCCATTTTCGGCCGCACGGCGTCTTGTTATTCAACAACAACATTTCCAGATGGTAGAGCATTGAAGCGCAATCGCTCGGCTACGGGACGGGTTCTAGTTCAGTGTTAAAATTTGACCCTAATTAGGTGCACGCGGATTTGAATAAGCGTCACAAAGTGTCCCCTTGCTCTTCTCGCCAACTTCAACATCACTCGTGTCTCGGAATACAGACAATTTACGTCACGAAGTGTCCCCCAAATGCTGCTCTTTGAGTACAGATTAACTGCTGCATTTTACCCAAAGCTAAAACTAACGCTAACCATTACGCTTACGTTATTGTTGAAAATAGGTAGCAAATGCTTAGTCTTGAAGAGACACTTCGTGTTGGATGTCAAAATTGGGTCTGCATCTAATAGCCCTTTTCACGGTTAGTGTTTCTCATTTGCATTACAATGTAATCTAACGTGGGTGCGAGGCAAATTCGGGTTAAAACTACAAAATACCCCGAAATTGCCTCACATACATGCTAGATTACATTGTAATGCAAATGAGAAAAACTAACCATGAAAAGGGCTTTTAGGATCAAACTCGGACATAAGTGGTGTTGAAGCCTGAGAAACATCTGTTGTGATTTGCAACAACTATTGATGCTACTAGGTCTAACAAATAATCTCCAAGGGGACCAGGGATGACGCATTGGTGAAAGCACTCGCCTTCCACCAATGTGCCCCGGGTTCGATTCCCAGACTTGTCGTCACATGTGGGTGAGTGTATTGGTTCTCTACTCTGCACCGAGAGGTTTTTCTTAAGATACTCCTGTTTTCCCCTCTCCTCAAAAATCAACCTACGATTTGATATTAGAAGAAATGTGTCTATTCTACGATGGCCCAGTTTGAATTTTGTGACTTGTCACCAGTTCTCTCACAGGTCACAGGACACAGGTCATTGTTTTACCAATACAGAAAGTATCCTAAACATTCATAAAAGCTAACCTTAGGCCTAATTAGGCCTAAACAAAAGCTTTTTGGCGAAAGGTTAGCTTTTATGAATGTTTAGGATACTTTCTGTATATTAAAACTGGACTTTGACCCTCCTGGGCCATCGTACTATTCGAAGTGCGGGCTATAAACGAAACAGAGAAATTATCCTCGCACTTTTCTAGACAATCGAAGCAATTAGTGTCTCTTAAAGACATCTGAAAAATCCTGGTCACTCCAACGAGATTCCGAACCCATGACCTCTGCAGTGCTGGCGCAATGCTCTATGAAGAGGGTCGTGAAGGGGTAAAATTGGAGCTGGGATTTGCCTTTTTTAGAGGCTGGGAAATGGGATTTTGAGCACTGGGTCTGAGATTCATGAAACCAAAACAGTAGAAAAATGGGAATGGGATTTCAATTTGAGCAACACAGGCTGGCATTGTGGGGACTTGAGCTGGGATTTGAAAAAAAAAACTGCTGGGAAATGGGATTAGGTCCCCCCCCCCCCCCCCTTCCTCATTCACGACCCTCTATGAACTTAGCCAACTGAGGCATGAGTTCAAGTCCCGTTAATAGGCCATTTCCGAGTTCATGTCTGCCTCCTCTTCAAAGCGAGTCTTAGTGCAAGTGTTTGTTATGAAAATTAGGTTTCATTCATATGTAAAGCAGAACTACTTACCATCACAAAAACTTCGCACTTAGACTCGCTTTGAAGAGGAGGCAGACACGAACTCGGAAATGGCCTATTGGAGTTGCCTGACTTTTTCAGGTGTTTATTAGAGACAATTGCTTAAATTGCCCCGATAAATGCGTGGATCATATCTCTCTTTCGATTTGATACTATTTGTTTGATTTGAATTTATTTCTGTACATCAGTGTCCCCAATTAGTGCCTCAGCGGTAAATACAGTTGACACGAAAGTAAAATTCTTTATTTTTATAATTATATAGAGCATATTACATGGCCGTTTGGAGATGCAAATTTTCTCTTCTCGTGTTGAAAAATATTTCACGAGTGAGCGCAGCGAACGAGTGAAATATTTTTCAACACGAGAAGAGAAATTTCGTATCTCCAAATGGCCATGTAATATTCTATTTATTATATAAACACCAATGAAATACTAAATCATTTCCCAAAAGGCATCGAAAGGCGCGACTTTTATATGTAACCATAGCAACAGTGATCTTTTCACGTGTGAAGATAAATTATCATGTTTTCGCGCGAAAGATCACTCGGTATTTCATTGGTGTTTACATAGTAAATACCTATCATAATAAATATCTATTTTGGGGGATAGTCATTCGCGGGATTTTGTTAATGCGGAGATTTCTCACTGTCTTTTGTGTGAAAAAGCGAAATATTGCTGACAAGACTCGTCGAAATAGTATTACAGTCAGTTTCTTTGCACATTCGTTGAACACCATCAAAGGGTAGTCAGGCCGCTCTGAGTTCATGTGTTCCCGGTTAGCCGAATCTCCTTATCCGTTGATATATCGAACCGAGTGGTTGCACTCCATAATATGGCGGACAAACTAGAGGAAGAGGTGGGAATTATTTCTATCAGAGTATTTTAGGGTAAGATGCGTGGATGTCCAGAAATGCAGGTAATTCGATGCACGGCGATTTTGATAAGCGTCACAAGGTGTTCCCTTGCGGTCTCCCTAACAACAAACATCACTTGCATCTGGGAATACGGACAACGCGGCGTGGCTAGTACGGGGGTGGGGGTAGAGGGTGAGACTTAGAGGGGGAGGGTAGGG
>NC_090889.1:39234024-39254024 GCF_036669925.1 Montipora capricornis | reverse complement strand
CGCGCAGGCGCGATGGAAGTGTGCGAATCTTGGAGCACCTAACATGGAGAAACCACTGCGAGGAATTCTGGACGAATTTCGTATATTTAAATGCGAACTTTTGCCAGAGGAAATTATGGATTTATATAGTAAGAACTACGTCAAAAAATTTAGAATTCCTTTCCCAAACTATAACTTCAAATGGAATAGGGAGAAGCAAGCCACTGGTCTGGACTTTGGTATTTCGAGGAGATAGCACGAAAGTCCTGGATTTTCTCTCATTCATCAAAATACATTTGGAAAGAGATCTAGAGTCTTGAGGTTACGTCGTCATTCCCAAATGAAGAAACATTGTAAAAACTAAAATACTACCTAATTAAATTATAGAATCGGATATAAATATACCAAGTCATGTAAAGACCTTGAGTTGTAAATTTAGAGAAAGCCTCGAGGTTACTAGGTGGCTTTCAATCACGTGATGAGACGGCCATCGTGATGTTGATGCACAAAACAATAGTTAATTATGGCCCATATTTTGCATTATAATAGATCAAATTGCTAAAAAGACTTTTTTTTTCTCTATTGCTCTGTGCACCAACATGGCTGCTTTGACGCCGAGGGAAAACCATCTATATGAAGAAACTCACTTAAACTAAAATGTTACCTAGTGATATGTTATAGAACTGGACATAATTATACTAAGTCATGAAAAGATCTCGAGTTGTAAATTTAAACTCAAGACTAAAATTTTAACAAAGAACTGATCATTAGGAGCGAACAACTTAAACCCTACTTTAAGAGACCGTTTTCCCATTTTAAAATTGAAGTCAATCATGTTTTTGTTTTTATTTTTACTTGCTTAACGTAAACAAGGAGACCCTCCTAAGGGTTTTGTGCAGCAGATAGTTGAGATACTATTACAAAAAACTATACTTAAAACCTAAACCTCACTAAAGCTGCTTTCCACGAATGCCGTGCCTCAACGTACTTCTTTAATTAAATGCTTAAATAACCCAAGGGACTCTGCTTGTCTTATGTCAAGAGGAAGACTATTTTCAAAAGGTGGTGCCACTATAGCTAAAGCTATTCGTATAATAGTTTGTGCGCGGCAATAGAACATTAAGCTTATTCTCATTGTCTCTTAGGTTATACGCAGTTTCTCTCCATTCAAATTTAGAACATACCCGGTAAATAGTCTGGAGCTAAACTGTGCAGAGACTTACCGGTATAGACCATTGTGGCACTATGTATTTGCTGCTGGGAAGCTAGATTTTTCCATCCAAGGAGCTCAAACAAGTGACCAGCATTAGCATTATAATTTGAATAAGTCAAAACACGGGCTGCCCTGTTTTGTAGTTTTTGTATCTTGTTATGCACAGTTATCACGCAGTTTCCCCAAACAATATTACAATAGTCAAAACGTGGCTGAATCAGAGCTTGATATATTAGATGCAAAGTCGCTTGAGGGACATCTCGCTCTATCACCATTTTCCCCTCGGCTCGCTTGCGTGACCACAGCGGGCGGTTGAACTACATATGACTCAGAAGGGACTAGTCGAGCAGTCTAAGCTAATTTCAATTGGGGAACAGGGCAACAGGGAAACAAAGATAAAATATCTTAGGGTACAACGGAACATAAACCATTTTAGGGGTCAAGAAGATGAGAACAAATTTGAAAGCAATAGGCCTTCTGCAACAAACGATCACATGGTACAAAATCCGCCATGCTGGAGGGCAAGCTCATTATTATTGCCCGACTAGGACGTTAAAACAAAGAGACCTGAACCAGTCAAGCTTGACTTGCCTTTGTTTCAATGTCTCAGTGGGGGAATAATAATGAGCTTGCCCTCCAGCATGGCGGATTTTGTACCATGTGATCGTTTGTTGCAAAAGGCCTATTTCGGGAACAAAGGAACACAAACAAACTCTTGAAGGAAACAAGGGAACAAGGCCCCCTTAGGGGGAGGGTCTCAACAGAGACACACCGAATGCTAATTGGCCACTCGATGGCTAATACTTTTACTCCCCACTCGGTGAGGAATAAATCATAAAAATTTGGTTGTATCAATATGGGAGTTGTTCGCTCAAGATCATGCACTCAATGTTTTAAAGAAAGTGCTCAATCTATTTTTAAAACTATTCAAAGTTTTTGGCTCATGATCGTGGACTCATTTGAAAAAAAAGTACTCTCTACTTAAAAAATATTAAAGTTAACGACCTTCAAGAAAGTGTTTTTAGTCATTTATAAGAAAAAAAAGATTTGTAACAACTCCACAAGTTTAACGTATAATTTTTCTTCTACATCTTGTAGTCCCTGAATGACAGCATAATTTTCACTCGAATACTAAACCAATGGAAACAGATTGGCTAATAATGTGACATTATTATTTTTATTTTTATTTTTTTCTGGTCTCTGATTGGCTAGTAATATGACATCAATTTCTTTCGTCTCACTCTCGTCATTGATTGGCTAATAACACAACGTCAGTTTTTTTGGTATTGCCCTTGTCGCTGATTGGCTGAATTTAGGACGTGAGTTCTTTTTAGCCAAGTACTGGGTTGTCCAGAAACCAGGCTGTCGGGAAAATACGTTGGAGATTTCATTTTGAAAAAAACAGTCATTGCTTAAACGAAGATTTTGGCTTCTGTTGTTGGCCTCAAAATCCAGATGTTGGAGCGCATTTCCCGAAGGAATTTATTGTCAAGTATTTTTGTTGCAGCGCCGTAATAGTGCCCCTAAAGTTATCATGACAGTAAAAACAAAATACGTCTTAGCGTAAACAGCCATTACCCGTTTTAATATTGACGTTTGTTTAGTTACAGTGGTTATTTTTGGTATACCATAAAATTGATCAAAAATTACTGACTCCACCCCTTCCCAGTTGACTGTTGAAACCTCGAGCAACAAAGCGAGCGCATTCTCTCCCCAGTCCCTCCCGCCTTTGCTCGCACGTGATCTCTTTCCTTGTCTTATCTTCCTGTATCCAGGCAAAGTAAAATCCTTGAATGAGCCAAAAACGAGTTTAAGTCAAGAAAGGGAATATTATTTGTCGGCCATATTAAAATACGGTTGTTTACTATATATATATACCACTTATTAATCGAGAGTGAGGTCATTACTGGGAAATCGCAGACCGAGGCCGAGGTCTGAGATTTCCCTGTAATGACCGAACGGACGAGGTTAGTAAGTTATTTATTATATGGCCTTTTTAGCGCTCTGTTTTGGCCTGTTCTTCGTCCTTTGAATAATAAAACTCGCTTCCGCTGTGGCTCTCTTAGTCGCTCATACTAAAGAAGTATCTCTATCCTAATTTTTCGTTCAGTTATTGAAAATATAGTTTTACTTTGTCCATATATTTTTTTTGGTTTTCGCCCACACGCTCGTAACTTTTACTCTGAACTCAAAAGAGCCGTCGAGTCGAGAAAAATTTTCATGATGCCCGGTCATTACAAGAAAATCTTGCCCGCTCAGCAGCCAATCAGAGCGCGCGTACTGTTGTAGCCATATAATAATTAATTGTATTAATGCCTGTGAGGAGAGCTTGGAGCTATCAAATCAGTATCAGTGGCTTTTTCGGTCAAGTTTTCATTCCCATTTTGTGTCTACTGGGGATCATTTAAAGTGACGAACAACTTGACATTGGCGCTGTTTTAAGAGCCTCTAGCTCTTACGCGTTTTATTAAGTGCGCTATAGCTGTCACCGTAGGCTCCCTAGAGGGATTGATATATATTTTCCCCTTGCAAGATCAGCACGTTGTCAAGCAAGCAGGTAATGTGAATAAAGAAATTTAAAATTCCGATAACGCTTTAAGAGAAACGTATGGCAGTCATTAAGGAGAATTAACACTTAGATCTTGGAAGTGCCTTTCAAAAGAGATGTTATCTTGCTTTTGGGTGCTTGCACGCTTCTCATTGAGGAGATTTTGCGCTGTGTTCTAGTGTTCTCCAGACTCTTACATCCGTTCAATGAACCTATGAACTGTTTGAAGTTCTATACTGAGTTCTTGTTGTAGTTTGATATGTTGGCTGTCGCTTTACTTAAAAACAATTGGTGTCGTGTTAAGGTGATATTTCATTGGTTTTAGCAGTTTACCTGTGGTAAGAAGATGTCATGCTTTGCTTGAATGTGCTCCTCTTTCATGTTTACATATCGATTACTATTATGGAAATGAAGTGCAGACGAGCTTGGATTAGCTCTTCCCTTTTTTTTTCTTTTTTCTCCTCCTGGGGTGCTCGCCTTCCGAAACTGAGCAAGACTATGACTTTCTAAGATGTTTTTACACGAATGGTGGTGAGTTGTTGCCTCCAGTTTGGTCTTTGCTCCTTAAAAACTTAAGAATTTCGTCGTCTTCGCTGTGCTTACTGAATCTGCAAGTTACGGTTGGTGGACCAGCAAACATTACCTACGACCTCTACAGTAATTGCCTATTGTTTTACAAGAAAAGGCGTTTTAACATCAAAAGATCCAAATGTCCTTGTTCCTATTATTGAAACTCCTTAGCTACGTTCCCAGCTGTTTTAAAGGGTGATTGGGTTTTCAAATTAAATTCTGGTCCGTCAAACCTTCGTGCTACCGATTCTTCTGGCTCAATGTTGAAGAAAAAAGACTTCACACCGATTCTTCTTAATGCAATGAGTTTAAAAAGTCTACGTAAAGGCCCTGACAGAGAAAAAATCTGCCAGCTCTCGGCATTTAAACAATTTTTACTCGGAAACGATTATGATGTTGTTGGAGTTACGGAGACGTGGCTTAATGATTCAATTAAAGATGCTGAACTACTAGAAAATGGTTACATGATATACAGACGTGATCGTGTCGGAAGAGTTGGTGGAGGTGTCTTGTTAGCGATCAAGAATACGATTCCTTCACAAAGAAGAAGCGACTTAAAAACTGAGATGGAGATGGTTTGTGTTGAACTAAACCTTACGGATGCCTCTAAAATATTAGTCAGTGTTATCTACAGACCTCCAAACAGCGAAACGGAATTCCATGATCACATTACTGCTTTCCTGAGAAACTGCACACGTATAACAAAAAGCCACACTATAATCATGGGTGACTTCAATTTCCCTGGCATCAAAAGGATTGAAAACTGTGGTTTTGTTAACTCCCAGAATTCTACTGAAGCTATATTTTGCGAAGCTATTGTAGATCATTGTTTTTTGCAATTAAATACGCTTCCCACCCATTTCTCTGCAAGACATAGCCAGAATTAGTCCTGATGAGGCTGGTCTCTCCACGGATCACCATCTCGTTGAATTCGATATTCTTGGTCACCAACGCCGTATCAAGAAACCCGAACGTTATGTTTATAAATTTAAAGGAGCTGACCTTGAATTACTGAAAAATGATCTCAAGCAAAGCACCATAATTACTGAAAGCCTCAGTGGTTCCGATGTGAACAATTGCTGGTTGAAATGGAAATCCGCAGTACTGAATATCATCGACTCTCATATTCCCAAGATTAAGTTAAAAAATGTAAACACTCCTCCTTGGATTGATAAAGAAGTTCTACATCTGTTGAAGAAAAAAGAAACATCTAGACGAACAGCTAAAAGACTCAAAGGTGAACACCACCGCGAGAAATTCAGAGAATTGAGAAGAGCGTCAAAAAAGTTAATAAATAAAAAAGTCAAGGAGTATAATGAATCTCTTGGCGAATCTGTGAAAGAAAATCCAAAACGCTTTTGGAGTCACTTTCGTCACAAAACTAAATCAAATTGAATTCCTGCCAGTGTGACATTCAATGGTTCTACCTACTGCTCAGCGATCGACAAGGCCGAGGCATTTAACAGCTTTTTCTATTCTAAATTTACGAACGATTCAGGCTCTGCCTCTCAACTTGATCCACCGGCTCCTAGAATGAATGTGCCTCTCCTGGACAATGTTTGTCTTTCCGAGAAAGTGATTTTCGAGGTCCTTACTAAGCTTGACCCTCATAAAGCTCCAGGCTCCGATGGTCTTCCGACGTACGTCCTGAAAGAATGTGCTTTGGAACTAGCCCCGTCTATTTGTCATCTTTTCAACTTATCACTCGTAACTGGTGAACTCCCTGTTGAATGGAAAAACTCTTTAGTTGTTCCAGTCCATAAAAAAAGGAAAGAGAGATGATGTTTCCAATTATCGTCCAATTTCTATTCTTTGCGTCATTTCAAAAGTATTAGAGCGTTGTGTATTCAACTGCGTTAATAACCACCTCTGTGCTCTCTTTGACTACTCACAACATGGTTTTTTCAAGAGTCGCCCTACAGTTACACAGTTATTAACATTTTATCATGAGATCGGCCAAAATCTGGACAATGCCATGCAGTCGGATAGTATATTCTTTGATAGCGTATCGCATCAGCGGCTTCTATTTAAACTTGCCCAGTATGGTATATGCGGTCCGCTGCTCAAGTGGTTAGATAGTTATCTTAATAACCGCAGTCAACGATGTCTTGTTCATGGATATACTTCCAGCAGTCTACCCGTAACGTCCGGGGTGCCTCAAGGTAGCATCCTAGGCCCGCTTTTATTCCTAGTGTATGTGAACGATCTACCGGCCGTTATTGACAGTCGTGCTGCTTTATTTGCTGATGATTCAAAGAGAACTAGAGTCATCAAAGAAGAATCTGATTGTGCTGCTCTCCAAGATGACCTTAATTGTCTTAATTACTGGAGTCAGGCATGGCAGCTTCGTTTTAAAAGCTCAAAATGCGAAATATTGACAGTTTCTCGGAAAAAAAGGAACCTATTAACTATGACTAAAATTTAGACTCGAAATCTCTTAATCATGTATCAACTATAAAAGATCTAGGGCTCGTTGTATCTAATGACTTAAAGTGGAACAATCATATTGATCATGCACATACTTGCAAAAGGTTGTAGAATGTTAAGCTTTTTAAGAAGACATACCTTAAAATCATTTCATGAAAACACAAGAAAACTTCTTTATCTTTCTTTTGTTCGCCCGCACATAGGGTATGCAAGCGAAGTGTCTGTCCTGCCATGTAATGCCCATTATCCGTCGTAAGCAGCGCAGATGGAAGCTTTCCAGGCGGTTCTCCTGTCTAGCGTATGTCATCTAAGACTCACTGTCGTGCAGTAAGGTACTGAGGACGCATGCCTGGTATACCTTGAGCTTGGTATTCAAGGTCAGCTGACTGTTTTCCCACACCTTCTTGCTCAACTTAGACAAAACGGCGGCAGCCGTGGCCTTGGCGATGCGCTTGTCGATCTCTGAGTTTAGAGACAAATTGCTGGACACAATAGAGCCAAGGTAGGTGAAATGATCGGTGACCTCAAGGACCTCGCTTTTGATGCTGATAGTTGGAGGAGCCGGGACGCTCTGGCCCATGACGTTAGTCCAGGAGCTTGAACAGGCCACTTCTGCTTACAAGGTCAAAAGCCTTGGTAAGATCGATGAATGCGATGTAGAGTGGCATCTGTTGTTCACAGCATTTCTTTTGCAGCTGTCGAATGGAGAAAATCATATCGACCTTGGAACGCTCCGCCCTAAAGCCACATTTGGGACCTTAAGATCTACGACGGCGACGTCGACGAAATTGTCACCTCAAAATAGAACTTCGCTCTAGTAAAAGTCTTTCGCGATTATTCCACTTCGTTCACTTCGTACAATGTGGGCGAAGTGTCCTAAAAATAAATTGGTACGAGCGGTTTCAGACTGAAAATAGGGAATGAACGATTCGCTGGTGCGTGCTCACGTTGTCTTCAAAACCTAAAATTTAGTGATTTGACGGCGTCGTCATGCAGAGAACCGCAAAAATATGAGCTAAAATCCGTGCTGCACGTGCAGCACGATTATTTATGCTCTTTTAACCAATGATGTTGTTTTGTGGCGTTTTCGTCGACGTCGTCGTCGTAGATCTTAAGCTCCCTATTGAGACTCAGGACTCGGAACGCAGCTGGTAAGGACTTGCAGGCGAGACCACACGGGCCCAAACTTTTCCTACGATAATCAGCAAAGATATGCCCCGGTAGTTGTTGCTATCACTGCGGTAGCCCTTGCGCGCATTTGTACAGCGTGACGACCTTTGAGTCGCACATATCCTTAAGTACCTTCCCTTCGCTCCAGCAAAGGCACAGAAGTCCATGAACTGGTTGGAAGAGGGCTGACTTGCCGCACTTGATGATTTCAGGGGGTGTGCCATCTTCTCCCGTGCTTTCCCGCTTGCCAACGCATCAATAGCTTTGCTAAGTTCTTTCGTGGTCGGCTCGGCGTCAAGTTCCTCCAGTACGGGCAGATCCTCGATCGCATCAAGTTCTTCCTGAGAGACTTTTTTTTGTTCCGGAATAAAGGTCAAGATAGCACTCGATCCGTCTTTCTAGCTGTTTGTCCTGAGTTGTGATGACTTTCCCTGTTTTGGATTTTAAGGGTGCAGCTTTCTTGACTGGCTTGCCTGTTGCATGCTTGATGTCCGCATGCATGTCCCTGATATGGCCGGTGAGAGAGGCTTGCTGGATTCTCTCTGAGAGTTGAATCCAGTCGTTATTCCCGCAGCAGTGCCGTTCGCTGGGCCTTGTTTCGAGCGGCCCTAAGATTCAGGAGGTTCTTCTGTCATGGGTCATGCTTGTAGTCGACCAGTGCGTTGCGCTTCGTGATGATAGCTGGCTCCATCTCTGTGATGTAGGCTTCAAACTAGTCTGTGTTCTTCCGCTCTCTCTTGCCAAATACGAACAGTGCAGCACTGTAATTGCTGTTACGAAGAGAGCTCTATGTGTCCTCGGCACTCTGCTCATGGTAGTACATCAGGGATTCTTCAAGACGCTCTGCAAACTCCTTGATCTTGTCTGAGTAGGCAGTCTTGCTGGTGTTTTATACGTGGCTGGCCTTTCTGCTTGGAGTACAAGATGACACGCGCTTAATTGCCGGTTAGGGATTAACTACACAGCCTAGTCTGGATAACTGTTCCAAAACAAAAGATTTGAACTCTCTCAACAGTTTCGCCTTCAAATTAAACTAAAAGGGTTTCTATTGCACAACCAATGATAGCTGAGTGGTTTATTCTTCCCTTCCCGAAGTTTTTTTTTTTTTAATCTTCTTCCTTTATTAATCATACGTAGTGATATACGACTATGTTCATAAAGTCACAACGACGTACAGACAAGTATTGTTTTCAAGTCGGTTTATTTTAAATATCTCACCTTTATCTACGTTACTGTCTCACATTTGCATCGTGGACTTTTCTATTTATTCAAAGAGGACAGTGACGAATACAAAAGCTTGGGGCTACTTTGGTCATATTACACTTATCAGCAATAATTGTGTATCGCAGTTAGTGTTCTTTGTCTATGAAATTCTGTAATTTGCAGTTAGGCCCGGTTTGAACGTCGCATTTCACATGTGCCAAGTCTAATGCAAATGAGAAAAATCTATTGTTTTTCTCTCATTTGCATTAGATTCGGCACATGTGAAATGCAACGTTTAAAACGGGCCTTAACAGTACTTCTAAGAATAGGACGTTTTCAACCAACCTCTAGAAACACGAATAGCAATAGAGAAATGTACGACTTCTGGTGGACAAACAAAAGGAGATAATGCGAGATCTTTCGTTTTCGGCCACCAACATGGCGGCAATGACGTCACGTGAAAACTTCCTTTCATGCGTCATAAACTTGACTTGAGAGATGCTGCAGCTGACTCGTTTTGCCCGCAGTCTCCTATGGCAATCCGCTTTTTAGAGTTCATGGCTTTTCGGTCCTTCAATAAGTGGCTTCTCACAATTAAAAGCAACGAGTGTCTCGCTAAGGTGATGTTTCATGGGTTTTGCACGCGGCCTGAAGAGATGTCGTTGTTTGTCTGAAGTGTTCCTTCCTCTACACTCTTCCAGCAACTTTGGTGCTGTTTTGAATGGCTTTAGGTTTAGTGTCTTTTGATTAATTAAATGGGCTGTTACAGAAAGAAAGAGGAAAACAAAAGCAACGGGTTCCCCGCTAAGGTAGTGTGTTTTTTGTTTCTCGTAGTTAACACGCCTTCTAGTGAAATGCTGCGGTTTCATTAAGTGTTATGAAGGCTCTTATGAAGTCAGAGTCCGGTGGAACGCACCTGGTTGTGCCATCTTGAAAATGACCCACATCTCTTGAATACTTAAACAAATTCATTCCGCGGTTTCCGGAGAGTGCAGTTGTCTCTTGACCATCGAACTTGGACCACCTTAGCACCTGACAGCTTGTTTTCGATGTTGTATTTGATTTCTATTTACTTTTCGACGAATAATATGGAGCTAAAGCAATTTTTTTTCAAGGGCAGCTGCGAAAGTCACTCGGTGCTAAAAGCATTCAAATATCTGCTATTCATTTCGTCGTTTCTCCTGGGGGCTTTCTCTTTTCAATTCGTTGCTTTTTGGCCAAAATGTAACGGCAGTGCGCCGATAATCCCGGTGCACCTGTGTGAGAACGAAAATGTCTGCAAAGAAAAAAGTAAAAAAACACACTCACGCACATACAACACGCGACCCTTTCCTGAACGCTTAAAGTTCTTAGCTTTATATCTCAACTTAAGAGTTCTGGTTTCCAGCCTTAACCCCCTGGCTTTGCTCAATACGATGTCTTTAAGAAGCCCACGTTCATGCTGCAAGTGTTTGAAAAAGATATTACAGGTGTCCTTTCGACCGATTATTTGTCAGCCATTTGTAAGTGTCAGAAAGCTCAAAACTTTTTTCCAAAAAGCGTCTATCACACATGTGTGTAATTCTATATAGTATTGTAATTGGAAGTGAAAGCTATTGAGCAGTACGCCGAAAGTTGTGTCAATATTGCTTATATTTAGGATAATGTGCTTTTAAAAAAAGTGGTCTGTTTATTAAAGTTGTTTAACAGGCCGTTCGGGTTTATACTTAATCTTCACTGGTGCTTCTGAATAAATCCTTGTATGAAGGAAATCTTAAAGTACAGTATTTTGAAGGAACAATCTTCTTAGACCTTGTTCGCTATCTTTTGACTATTTTTAGGTTTTTTTGGCAATTACTTAAGCGTTTTATAAGCATTTCAACGCAGTGCGGAAAGTAAATACACACACCGATAGCAATTAGCAAAGTTTAATAGAGTTCATGTCTACATTAAACTTAAAAAGCAGAGCTAAGTTCTGCATATTTTTTATTTCTTTTTTTCCGTTTTTTGAAGGCTCAGCCTAAGTGTAAAATAGCCTATAGGGAAAGAACGTAAAACAAAAAGGACCCCTAAAAAAATAAAATAGTATTAAGGAAATATAAATATCACAAAAATAGTCTCAAACATTAAATCGAACATCGGCGATACCAAGCCAGATAATGAAGGCTTCTTAATTTTTTATGCTAAAATAAATTGAAAATGGGAACTAGATGGCTTGAGCAAAGTACTTTAATTTAAAGAGTAAGGGTTGACAAAATAAGGGCGAAAAGGTCTTGAAGTGTTTTTTTTTCTCTCCCAAATTTCAAGTCATCCCTGTTTGCATATGGCGTCAATTTTTTGTTATTGTTTGTTATTAATGGTGTCTAAATTGAAAATACGCCGTCGTTACTTATATGAAAGCCAAATCCTTCTTTAATTGCACCTTCCTTTATTTGAGTAGCAGTTTTAGGTTTTGATATGTTTCTGACGTTTTGAGACAGTACTGTTATTGTTAGCTCGCTTTTCTTTTAAGATTAGAATTACTCAAGTTTTCGCATGTGATTCATTTTCATTTTAAGAATAGTTGGCGATTATTTACCGAAGTGGAGATGGATTTCCACCACTTTTACCAACAATGAGAGGAAAAGTTGTTTTAGTATGTACCACACAAGTTCAATAATCAGCCGAGTTTATCGATAAATGTGCTCCTCGGTAACCGAAGAGAAACGGCAAGCCCTTGTTCGTTTGGTCAGAGGTGAATAGTCACAATGTCATCATGCATAAAACTTCCAATATTTTTTTTTTCACCCATCTCTTTTCAAACCGTTACATTTTTGCAGTGAATTCTCTTTTCTAGTTGTGCATTAGTCAGACTTTCTTTAAATTACTCCACTATCTGCCGTTACTTAAACACTTAAATAAGTGGCCGCATCTCTCCGGAAGGTTGTTTTGCTGATCTCACCTGCTTCCAGTTGATGAGAGAACCTTTTCGTGTAAATGACTGCATGTGCAGTGAGTGTGGGCGGGAAACAATTATATTAGCATATTTGACGGCTCATCTACTCAAAAACCTACCAAGGTTTCGATATTACATTTCTATTTTTCTTGTCTTCAAAGACGAGGATTCGTTTTGGACATGTCACCTTGCTGTCAAACTGCTTCAAAGGCCTAAAAACCAAACCATATAATCATGTTCTTTAGTGGTATTCCGTTTGCACCTTTAGCATTAAAGTTAAGTGTGAGGGAATATGGGATCAATATCTCTTTTAAAAAAAAGGCCTTTTGACTGGGTCTTTCCTTGTCCTATTTCTTACAAAAAGAATATGTTTTATTTAAATGTTTGTTTTTTGGGCGACAATCACGCATCACCTAATTCCCTTCAAAGTCGACAGATCTTCCTTTCTTCTTTCTTTCCATATTTAATTTAAACCACTCTTTTTTGTCGTGGTTGCGTAATTTCCGTTTATAAACACATTGCAAACCTTTAGAGATATGCCTACTTGGAGAAACAACGTGTTTTTCTATCGCCTATTTCCAACTTTATTAAGGTTAAATGGTAGAGATAAGGGAGTGGGTTTAAATTTCAGTGAATTTCTTCTGGGGGCCTTACATCTATATCTATTATATCTTTTCAGCTGACAATAGTTTTTCTCGCTTGCTTTCAATTTATGTACATGTCTGGCCCATCGCCTGCAACCTGCAACTAGATAATGTGAAAATTATGAATTGTATGAAAAACGTGAACACTTACATGCAAAGTTTTATAATGTCTCGTTTTGTGAACTACATGCAGTTACCCCCAATTCAGTCAGTGGATAATTCACGTAGTTTCAAGAAATCGAACAACCTTGAGCTATCGCTAAAACGTTTAAAAACACGTACTCCTTTTGATGACGTCAGCGTCTTAGATCTTCGCCGGGGTACCTGCTGTCAAATCCTGATTCGGGAAATTCTGGTCATTTCGTCGAAAGAATCGTGAAATTTCAAAATGTTGTAACTTGCTGTCATTCACAGCCTCGATTTTTATTTTCTTCTTCAGTTGGAGAAATCACTGACTTCATGAATTCATCGGAAAGAGCGGGTATTGATAAGTTCGGTCAAAGAGCTTGGAATTTTTTATACAAGCGGCGGGACTCGCGCGAAATTGAAATGTAATTGATATTATATCTTACAAAGGAGGTGAAGATTAAAAGTACTTTAACGTACAGGACATTTTTCAGCACCGAATGAGAACTAGCACATCTTGGTTTTTGGCAAAAGTGCAAACATCAATGTTTTTTAAGAAATATCGAATGTAATATTGGTCAGTCTTTAATTTTGGTTTTGAACTAAAATATCAACAGCAATGATTTCTTAAGCTCCAGGCAGGATCAGTAAGCAACTTGTTTCAGTTTATCCAAAATGGTCGATCTTTTTGGAGTAACTTAGATTAATAATTTCCTCGAAAACCATTTCTTTCTACATTCCGTTTTATATACATAAAGGGACAATACCCATGGAGAATCAACCACAGTGTATACGGAGTCCCTTAATTAAACATGTACAGTAGAAAAAAAGTCTCCTTACATAGATGTCAAAGCCGGGAATTGTGCGCCCAAAATGCAATCAAAAATTTTCAATGTCAAGGTAATTGGCAAAAGTTCCAAATGAGAGTTTTTCAAACACAAACGTGCAGATCAATGCAAATCGCCGATAAATTTGCATGTCTTCTGCTCACTCCTTGTGTAAACAAAAGGTTTCGCGGTGGGTTGAAGGCAAACTACTCGACAGCAAATATCTTGTCCCGTAAGACTTGTGAAAGCGCAAAGGTGCAGGTCAAGGCGAAAGACCGATAAAAAGGTTCAATAAATTCGCGTGACCAGGGTGTTTAGCCGTAAAAATTCTTGACAAATGGGACTACTGCACAATCACCAATATGAAGGAAAACTGCACCCCAATTTACGGCAAAGTTGCCTGGAAAGTTGAGATAAAATACTTGAAAATAGGCAGAAACTAAAACTACGAGAAAAGTAAATTTGTTCTAGAAGGCCCTCGCGAGCCGGTAACGGGGTTAACCGTGTAATGCTAGCATCATAAGATCCTGAGAAAAGTACCGGGGTGCAATGGTTTGACAATGATACTTGATTTCAGCCAAAAGGCCGAGAAGCAATTGGCTTTTCGTAGGCGCAATATGCATTGTACTGCCTTTTTTGAATCGGAATAGTCATTTAACGAAATCCTGACAGTTTATGACCTTACGAGACATAAATCTTTTACAGGGCATCGTATGAACGCGCGGGAATTTGACCCGAAGGAAAGCCAGCTATATGCAATGTTTGTGTATTTGTGTGTGTGTGTATTTGGTAAGAAACCCGTAATTTAGAAATCCATAACTGAGCAACTTGAAATAGTTAGCATCCATCTTATCAATGGTGATGACCAAAGGGAATATATTGGTCGGGTGTCACAATTTGCTGTGAAAAGCTACGAGGTCAACACATTGCAACTCCGACTTGTTGACGGTGTGAATTACTGCTTCTGTTTTCTAGAAAACTCACCAGTACACACCTTCTTGATGTTCTCTTACGTAGTATCAATCATATTGGCTGAAGATACTTTGAACAAATCGACACAAATTCACTCACCTTGGCGAAACTAAAAAACTTAAAACAGCGAGGAAAAAAACCCGACCACACATAGAATCAGCGCTTTCCATGTGAGGGGAACCCTGCGGTCACTATGGCCACCGTTCGAGGCGAAATGCCAGCCAGTCTGCTAGCCATTTCATCGAAAACCTCGAAAATCAAGTGGCATCGAGGACAATGTCATCAAAAAACTACGCGATAGATCTCGAAAAACGACGGAAAATCGTACGCGTTCTCTTCTGTCGAACGTAACAATACCTTTATTTATTTTTCTCCAGTAAATTGCTCGCATGCATGTACTTAAAATTATGGTCTTTTTTAAACATGAGGTGTGCATAATTGTTTGGTGAATTGAAACTAAACTGAGTAACGTTTAACCAATTTTCTAATAGCGCTTTCAAGTTCTTCGCATTTTGCTTGGATATTTGTACAAACAATGTAAACATGAGAATATGTACAGTCAAAACACCACTTTTTAACGTCTACAGGGACTTTTATTTAAATTTATTTTCTGATATTCAAATATGTTACACACAATAGCCTTTATAATACAAATCTATCATCTATAGTTATCGGTCTTTGACGATAACTTTCAACCTACAAATAAAGATAATCTCAGAGTACTTATTTAGCGATATACATTCAGTTACTTGTACATTCTTTAAGGTAAACTCCTTACAAGGACTTTTAATTAATTTTCAACACACTCAAAATAATCATTATAACTGAGTACGAGGCCTGAACTACAACTGCACCGACTTTTGCCACCAGATGTCCTGTGGAACAATGTGTTCTATTTTGCTAAGATCAACTTTTAGTTAGAAATGAAACGTTGGAAACGGGGAATTATGGACTGATACGAAGACCGATGGTAATGCATGAATCATACTTCTGTAAAGACTCATGTTAGACTCTACGAACCTCCGATGTTTTCAATTAAGCTTGGTTATAGGAATTATACTCATGTACTCTGGTGCATTGGAGTGTAACAAAAACAAGATTATAACACACGCACTCCCGCTGAGGCTATCTTCGCGGCGTAAGCTCGTATTCCAGACCTTTGTTTTAGGGTACAAAAGCTACATTTGGCTATAGTCTTAAAGCGACTGCATTTCAGCATCAATTGAAATGTGTTCTTCGAAGTGTAGTTGCACCAAAAAATCCGCCAGTTTTCTTAAGAGGATAATTAATCTAAAATTACTTTTCGGAAAAAGAAATGGTGGAAGTCAGTAACAGTTTTACTGACATTGATTTTTAATTACGTGTTGGTTTTCTCAAGTTTGCGTGGTTCTCCTTCCTCAGAAATGAATGCAAATCGAAATTACGGCTTATTATTTTAACCTATTCCGTGTAAACACTATTCTTAAGAGAATTACGACAGGAAAATCCGAAGTCAATATCAGCCGAAATAACATGTATAGACGGAAATTATGCACAATGTCGTGATCGTGGTAAAATCGAAGGCAAATGAAACTGTCACAGTAGAATCAGAATTCGCTTTCTTTTTGGGAATGAGCGCTCTGTAGGTGACTTCTCAAGTCGCATCTTCGAGAAAACGAAACTTTGCAGACACCACAGCGATATGGCGAATTGTCTGCATGAACGTGCATGTGGAACTTTAGATTCGATAGTTTGTTGAAAGCCTTTTGGCACAACGTGCACTTATACGGCTTCTCGCCTGTGTGAATCAGAATGTGATTTCGCAAATTGCCCTTTTGGTGAAAACCTTTCCCGCACTGCTCACAAACAAATTCCTTCTCGAGGCTGTGTGTTCGCAAGTGTGTTTTGAGCGTGGACGAACGGTTGAACGCTTTTAAGCAAACGGTGCATTTATAGGGTTTTTCCTTGGTGTGAATGATTTTATGCCTGCACAGCGTGGAGGATAAGCGAAAACCCTTCCCGCAGGTATTGCACAAAAAAGGCCGCGCAAACGTATGATTTTGGCATTTTTAGATGATCGCCAAGGTGTATTTTGTTTTAAAAATTTTGCCACACTGATCGCAACGATAGGGCTCCCTTGTTTGGTTAGGTAAGATTACCTCTGGCGGAGCTGCGAATGGTATTTCACTCTTAAAAATTTCAGAATTATATACTGGTGGATGAGGAGTGTTTTAAGTTTGAACCCCATTTGGAGTTCTCGTTCCTAAAGCCTGTGGCATGCATATATCTAAAATGATCTTGAAACGTTATTAAAATATGCCTGAAAGCTCTCTTGAAATGGGTTGGCCGCACCAGGAATTGCCAGATGGTAGAAAGGGCTGTAAACAGTAGGGAACTGGTCTTCAGCTGTGTACTTCAAAGGAATGACTCTCGCATTGGTAAACACATCATTTGTCTTTCGGACGATATGAGGAGATTGTTCTGGTAGTTTCGGCGCGTCTGTTAAACTCGTTTCCTGGGTGGCATCTTCGGCGCTTTCAGATCTTCTTCCCTCTTTTTCTTTGCTATCTGCGTTCAAAAAATGGCTGAGTTATTTGTAGGCCTTGAGAAAAGAGTCAACTTTTTGTTTTTTCATTTGCCGTTGAGAAGTCCTCCGATTTTGGCGACCCTTTTCGAAACGAATATGCAGCAACCGTTTTCGTTTCTCATCATCTATATATCTTACAGACCAATACATCCAGTGAGCTCTTTGCTAGTATTAGCTTGTCTTTGCTTTTAAAATTTGTTGTAATATCAACCAAAATACGTTAGCTTTTCCCTGTGTCCAGTTGTTTTGAAATTTTGAAACATTTCTTCGGCTTGCTAACTCAATGCTGTTTTTCAAAGAATATAACAACTTATTCGGAGTGCTTGAGAAGGAACAATTAAACAGTACACGCATTTTAAATACCAGATAGAACGAAAATGGAAGTCAGTACGTGCAGTTAATTAAAGTAAAAAAAGAGAAGTCAATTTGCGGAAATCGTAACAAAGAACCTACACAACCTATTCCTCGTCGTGTGATCTTGAGCTTGAGCCGCCGAAGGATCTTCTCTTCAGTAAGAATGCTTTTGGCATTTTAATTTCAGTTTTTTTTTCTGATGTCTGGCTTCTTGAGAATGGACGTAGGAATTGCTAAAAGATGTTATTAAGAAGGCTTTAAGGTACGGACTTTGCAATATCTCGCTAGCTGCGTCTCACTCAAGAAAATGGAAGTTCGAGGCTCTAAGATGAGCGACCGCCCAGTGCAAAAAAACTGTCTAAGTCTTCATTTACCTGATTGTCCTTTCGCTGTTTTATTGTGCTGCGAAGTAAATGGTCTTATAAAAGACACGTGCTATGTTCGCAAAGCGCGGACTTGTTAACCTCAGAGCACGCGCTGTCTTTCATTGTGTTTATATTGGAGGGGGTAACGTCCAACGGGCTTTCGATTAAGTTAAACCAAACAGCGAGTGCTATGGGTTATTGTTTCACCAGTAGAATGCCCGCGCGTAGAACAAAATCCTTTGTTCACTGCACCTGTGGGATCCTAATAAAATTAATTGAAAGAGTCTGTTTTTATTTGTCCGTTTATCCCATCCGGTTGGCGGTCAGGATCGCGATTGGGCAAATCATCCATGAAGCGAGTGATCAAACGGTTGGAAGGTCATTGCGGATATTTTGCCGTCTTGAGACTTAAAGCAAATCCGAAAAAAAATAAAGGAAAGAAATCAAGCCAGTCTCGATGATAACTCATTCCTTAATCTTCGTGTCTCTTCAATTTGAAAATGTTGAATTTTTAGGTTTTGCGTAATCGGTCATTCAAAGTCACGGTGACAGTTGCTCGACTGGCCCAGGTCTCCTCCATTTAAGGTCGACTGCAAATTTAACATCGCCGTCAATTGATGGGGGGGCCGGGGGGGGGGGGGGGGGGCGGGGGGGGGGGGGGACAAACCTTTGCCGCTGGATTTGAGGCAAAGCCTAACAAATAAAAAATTCCAGTACTTCCTTAAGGAACAAAGAAAATAACGTTGAGATTAATTCTGTAATATGCCTTTATTTGCCATTGATATTTCATCCCAGCGAGGGGTCATTTGTGAAACATTGTTAGCAACAATTATTTAGATTAACGTTGATGACAAAACGTGTGTTCTTAAGTGAAGCTATGATCTTCGCCGTTATCAGGCTTCCTCTACCTTTACTTACGTATATTGCAAAATAAAAAAAATATTGTCCTCTCATAAGCCTGCGAGACTCAAGGCTTCACTTGATTTCATCATCCACCGCAGGATTCATATATTGATATCATTTCATATACCATTCATCATTAAAACGTGTTCTTGTTTTGGTTTCTTTTGTCAGTTGACAACATTTTTAAATATGTCATGGAAATTTGGACGATTCGGAGCTCTAAAGAAAAAACCGCAGCGTCCACAAAATCAAAAAAAAAAACAAAAACGTGTCTTTGGTCAGTTGGGTCGGGGGCTGCTTTGAAGGTGTGTTTTTTTTTCCCTCGTTATTGTTGTATTTTGTGTGGTTTATTGTGTACCTGTCATAGGTCGATCCCATCGATTAACAGTCACCCAAAAAGAGTGATTTGCCGAAAGAACCTCTTTGAAAGAAACCAAAAAAACTACTCCGAAGACATTCTTCAAGAGCTACAGGCAAGCTACTTTTAGCAACTTTATTTTTAAATCTTAAAGCGGATTGCAAATAAATCCAGGCCGCGGAAACTTATGCTTTAATTTTTCCTCTTTTGCGACTCGAGTTTTCACCATAAGGTTATCAAGGCCGGGCCTTTAAAGACTTGTTTTCGTGACCGACTGGAAAAAAAAAAAGGAATTTTGAATCCCTAAGAAAGACATTACAGGGGCTTTAATTTGTTGGAAGTTCCAAAGTTCCCAGAAGAAATTTCCTGGAAACTTGTATTAATTATTTTGTTTTTGACTTTGTCCTATAACTGAAAATTTTAATTGTTGTATTGTTCTTGGAAAGTTCAAATTTGCTGCAGAGTTATATCGCGGTGACGATTTTATGCACAAGGTAATGTAGAAAATACTAATGGCAAACCGTAGCTGGTGAAATTTTCCAGTTTTTATAATTAGCCCAGACTTTGCGAATATAGCTCATTAAATGCATGAGCTTGAAAGCCTTTTTGATCGCAAAGTTCAGACTTGAGTCTGTAGGATTTAAATATGGGATTTAATTTTTAATCGTTGAATACACGAATATTCGTCTCCGGTACATTTTGTTTCTTTCTAAGACTGCCACCGGTCTGTTTTAGAATCTTGTATAGGTTTCGAACCCTTTTTATAAGTGCACTTGAAGCGGTCATCTTATTTTCGCCGCTTCCAAGAACTTTCGTCTTAAATTATATCGACATGTACATAGACATGTTAAGGGTCACTCA
>NC_090889.1:39216817-39229524 GCF_036669925.1 Montipora capricornis | reverse complement strand
TTTTTCAAGAGTCGCCCTAACAGTTCCACAGTTATTAACATTTTGCATGAGATCGGCCAAAATCTGGACAATGCCATGCAGTCGGATAGTATAGTTTTTGATAGCGGGATCGCATCAGCGGCTTCTATTTAAACTTGACCTTATGGTATATGCGGTCCGCTGCTCAAGTGGTTAGATAGTTATCTTAAATAACCGCAGTCAACGATGTCTTGTTCATGGATATACTTCCAAGCAGTCTACCGTAACGTCCGGGGTGCACTCAAGGTAGCATCCTAGGCCCGCTTTTATTTCCTAGTGTAATGTGAACGATCTACCGGCCGTCCGTTTATTGAACAGTCGTGCTTGCTTTATTTTTTTTTTTGCTGATGAATCAAAGAGAACTCGAGTCATCAAAGAAGAATCTGATTGTTGCTGCCTCTCCAAGATGACCTTAATTGTCAATTAATACTGGAGTCAGGCATGGCAGCTTCGTTTTAACAGCTCAAAAGAATGCGAAATATTGACAGTTTCTCGGAAAAAAAGGAACCTATTAACTATGACTAAAATTTAGACTCGAAATCTACTTAATCATGTATTCAACTATAAAAAGATCTAGGGCTCGTTGTATCTAATGACTTAAAGTGGAACAATCATTTGATCATGCAAACTTGGCAAAAGGTTGTAGAATGTTAAGCTAGTTAAGGAAACATACCTTAAAAATCATTTCATGAAAACACAAGAAAAACTACTCTTTATCTTTCTGTTTGTTCGCCCCGCACATAGGGTATGCAAGCGAAGTGTCTGTTCTGCCATGTAATGTCCCATTTATATCCCTCGTAAGCAGCGCAGATGGAAGCTTTTCCAGGTCGGTTCTCCTGTCTAGGCGTATGTCATCTAAGACTCACTTGTCGTGCAGTAAGGTACTGAGGACGCATGCCCTGTATAACTTGAAGCTTGGTATCAAGGTCAGCTGACCTGTTTTCCCACACCTTCTTGCTCAACTTAGACAAACGGCGGACAGCCGTGGCCTTGGCGATTGCGCTTGTCGATTCTCTGAGTTTAGAGAGAAATTGCTGGACACAATAGAGCCAAGGTAGGTTGAATGATCCCCCCCCGGTGACACTCAAGGACCTCGCTTTTGATGCTGATAGTTGGAGGAGCCGGGACGCTCTGGCCCATGACGTTCGTCCAGGAGCTTGAAACAGAGGCCACTTCTGCTTACAAGGGCAAAAGCCTTGGTAAGATCGAGGAATGCGATGTAGCGTGGCATCTGGTTTTCACAGCATTTCTTTTGCAGCTTTCGAATGGAGACAAATCATATCGACCTTGGAACGCTCCGCCCTAAAGCCACATTGGGACCTTAAGAGCTCTACGACAGGCGAACGTCGACGAAAATTGTCCACCTCAAATAGAACTCGCTCTAGTAAAAGTCTGTTCGCGTTATTCCACTTCGTTTCACTTCGTACAATGTGGGCGAAGTGTCCTAAAAATAAATTGGTACGAGCGGTTTCAGACTGAAAATAGGGAATGAACGATTCGCTGGTGCGTGCTCACGTTGTCTTCAAAACCTAAAATTAGTGATTTGACGGCGTCGTCATGCAGAGAACCGCAAAAATATGAGCTAAAATCCGTGCTGCCACGTGCAGCACGATTATTTATGCTCTTTTAACCAATGATGTGTTTTGTGGCGTTTTCGTCGACGTCGTCGTCGTAGATCTTAAGATCCCTATTGAGACTCAGGACTCGGAACGCAGCTGGTAAGGACTGCAGGCGAGACCAAACGGGCCCAAACTTTTCCTACGATAATCAGCAAAGATATGCCCCGGTAGTTGTTGCTATCACTGCGGTAGCCCTTGCGCGCATTTGTACAGCGTGACGACCTTTGAGTCGCACATATCCTTAAGTACCTTCCTTCGCTCCAGCAAAGGCACAGAAGTCCATGAACTGGTTGGAAGAGGGCTGACTTGCCGCACTTGATGATTTCAGTGGGTGTGCCATCTTCTCCCGTGCTTTCCCGCTTGCCAACGCATCAATAGCTTTGCTAAGTTCTTTCGTGGTCGGCTCGGCGTCAAGTTCCTCCAGTACGGGCAGATCCTCGATCGCATCAAGTTCTTCCTGAGAGACTTTTTTTTGTTCCGGAATAAAGGTCAAGATAGCACTCGATCCGTCTTTCTAGCTGTTTGTCCTGAGTTGTGATGACTTTCCCTGTTTTGGATTTTAAGGGTGCAGCTTTCTTGACTGGCTTGCCTGTTGCATGCTTGATGTCCGCATGCATGTCCCTGATATGGCCGGTGAGAGAGGCTTGCTGGATTCTCTCTGAGAGTTGAATCCAGTCGTTATTCCCGCAGCAGTGCCGTTCGCTGGCCTTGTTTCGAGCGGCCCTAAGATCAGGAGGTTCTTCTGTCATGGGTCATGCTTGTAGTCGACCAGTGCGTTGCGCTTCGTGATGATAGCTGGCTCCATCTCTGTGATGTAGGCTTCAAACTAGTCTGTGTTCTTCCGCTCTCTCTTGCCAAATACGAACAGTGCAGCACTGTAATTGCTGTTACGAAGAGAGCTCTATGTGTCCTCGGCACTCTGCTCATGGTAGTACATCAGGGATTCTTCAAGACGCTCTGCAAACTCCTTGATCTTGTCTGAGTAGGCAGTCTTGCTGGTGTTTTATACGTGGCTGGCCTTTCTGCTTGGAGTACAAGATGACACGCGCTTAATTGCCGGTTAGGGATTAACTACACAGCCTAGTCTGGATAACTGTTCCAAAACAAAAGATTTGAACTCTCTCAACAGTTTCGCCTTCAAATTAAACTAAAAGGGTTTCTATTGCACAACCAATGATAGCTGAGTGGTTTATTCTTCCCTTCCCGAAGTTTTTTTTTTTTTTAATCTTCTTCCTTTATTAATCATACGTAGTGATATACGACTATGTTCATAAAGTCACAACGACGTACAGACAAGTATTGTTTTCAAGTCGGTTTATTTTAAATATCTCACCTTTATCTACGTTACTGTCTCACATTTGCATCGTGGACTTTTCTATTTATTCAAAGAGGACAGTGACGAATACAAAAGCTTGGGGCTACTTTGGTCATATTACACTTATCAGCAATAATTGTGTATCGCAGTTAGTGTTCTTTGTCTATGAAATTCTGTAATTTGCAGTTAGGCCCGGTTTGAACGTCGCATTTCACATGTGCCAAGTCTAATGCAAATGAGAAAAATCTATTGTTTTTCTCTCATTTGCATTAGATTCGGCACATGTGAAATGCAACGTTTAAAACGGGCCTTAACAGTACTTCTAAGAATAGGACGTTTTCAACCAACCTCTAGAAACACGAATAGCAATAGAGAAATGTACGACTTCTGGTGGACAAACAAAAGGAGATAATGCGAGATCTTTCGTTTTCGGCCACCAACATGGCGGCAATGACGTCACGTGAAAACTTCCTTTCATGCGTCATAAACTTGACTTGAGAGATGCTGCAGCTGACTCGTTTTGCCCGCAGTCTCCTATGGCAATCCGCTTTTTAGAGTTCATGGCTTTTCGGTCCTTCAATAAGTGGCTTCTCACAATTAAAAGCAACGAGTGTCTCGCTAAGGTGATGTTTCATGGGTTTTGCACGCGGCCTGAAGAGATGTCGTTGTTTGTCTGAAGTGTTCCTTCCTCTACACTCTTCCAGCAACTTTGGTGCTGTTTTGAATGGCTTTAGGTTTAGTGTCTTTTGATTAATTAAATGGGCTGTTACAGAAAGAAAGAGGAAAACAAAAGCAACGGGTTCCCCGCTAAGGTAGTGTGTTTTTTGTTTCTCGTAGTTAACACGCCTTCTAGTGAAATGCTGCGGTTTCATTAAGTGTTATGAAGGCTCTTATGAAGTCAGAGTCCGGTGGAACGCACCTGGTTGTGCCATCTTGAAAATGACCCACATCTCTTGAATACTTAAACAAATTCATTCCGCGGTTTCCGGAGAGTGCAGTTGTCTCTTGACCATCGAACTTGGACCACCTTAGCACCTGACAGCTTGTTTTCGATGTTGTATTTGATTTCTATTTACTTTTCGACGAATAATATGGAGCTAAAGCAATTTTTTTTCAAGGGCAGCTGCGAAAGTCACTCGGTGCTAAAAGCATTCAAATATCTGCTATTCATTTCGTCGTTTCTCCTGGGGGCTTTCTCTTTTCAATTCGTTGCTTTTTGGCCAAAATGTAACGGCAGTGCGCCGATAATCCCGGTGCACCTGTGTGAGAACGAAAATGTCTGCAAAGAAAAAAGTAAAAAAACACACTCACGCACATACAACACGCGACCCTTTCCTGAACGCTTAAAGTTCTTAGCTTTATATCTCAACTTAAGAGTTCTGGTTTCCAGCCTTAACCCCCTGGCTTTGCTCAATACGATGTCTTTAAGAAGCCCACGTTCATGCTGCAAGTGTTTGAAAAAGATATTACAGGTGTCCTTTCGACCGATTATTTGTCAGCCATTTGTAAGTGTCAGAAAGCTCAAAACTTTTTTCCAAAAAGCGTCTATCACACATGTGTGTAATTCTATATAGTATTGTAATTGGAAGTGAAAGCTATTGAGCAGTACGCCGAAAGTTGTGTCAATATTGCTTATATTTAGGATAATGTGCTTTTAAAAAAAGTGGTCTGTTTATTAAAGTTGTTTAACAGGCCGTTCGGGTTTATACTTAATCTTCACTGGTGCTTCTGAATAAATCCTTGTATGAAGGAAATCTTAAAGTACAGTATTTTGAAGGAACAATCTTCTTAGACCTTGTTCGCTATCTTTTGACTATTTTTAGGTTTTTTTGGCAATTACTTAAGCGTTTTATAAGCATTTCAACGCAGTGCGGAAAGTAAATACACACACCGATAGCAATTAGCAAAGTTTAATAGAGTTCATGTCTACATTAAACTTAAAAAGCAGAGCTAAGATCTGCATATTTTTTTATTTCTTTTTTTCCGTTTTTTGAAGGCTCAGCCTGAGTGTAAAATAGCCTATAGGGAAAGAACGTAAAACAAAAAGGACCCCTAAAAAAAGAAAATAGTATTAAGGAAATATAAATATCACAAAAATAGTCTCAAACATTAAATCGAACATCGGCGATACCAAGCCAGATAATGAAGGCTTCTTAATTTTTTATGCTAAAATAAATTGAAAATGGGAACTAGATGGCTTGAGCAAAGTACTTTAATTTAAAGAGTAAGGGTTGACAAAATAAGGGCGAAAAGGTCTTGAAGTGTTTTTTTTTCTCTCTCCAAATTTCAAGTCATCCCTGTTTGCATATGGCGTCAATTTTTTGTTATTGTTTGTTATTAATGGTGTCTAAATTGAAAATACGCCGTCGTTACTTATATGAAAGCCAAATCCTTCTTTAATTGCACCTTCCTTTATTTGAGTAGCAGTTTTAGGTTTTGATATGTTTCTGACGTTTTGAGACAGTACTGTTATTGTTAGCTCGCTTTTCTTTTAAGATTAGAATTACTCAAGTTTTCGCATGTGATTCATTTTCATTTTAAGAATAGTTGGCGATTATTTACCGAAGTGGAGATGGATTTCCACCACTTTTACCAACAATGAGAGGAAAAGTTGTTTTCGTATGTACCACACAAGTTCAATAATCAGCCGAGTTTATCGATAAATGTGCTCCTCGGTAACCGAAGAGAAACGGCAAGCCCTTGTTCGTTTGGTCAGAGGTGAATAGTCACAATGTCATCATGCATAAAACTTCCAATATTTTTTTTTTCACCCATCTCTTTTCAAATCGTTACATTTTTGCAGTGAATTCTCTTTTCTAGTTGTGCATTAGTCAGACTTTCTTTAAATTACTCCACTATCTGCCGTTACTTAACACTTAAATAAGTGGCCGCATCTCTCCGGAAGGTTGTTTTGCTGATCTCACCTGCTTCCAGTTGATGAGAGAACCTTTTCGTGTAAATGACTGCATGTGCAGTGAGTGTGGGCGGGAAACAATTATATTAGCATATTTGACGGCTCATCTACTCAAAAACCTACCAAGGTTTCGATATTACATTTCTATTTTTCTTGTCTTCAAAGACGAGGATTCGTTTTGGACATGTCACCTTGCTGTCAAACTGCTTCAAAGGCCTAAAAACCAAACCATATAATCATGTTCTTTAGTGGTATTCCGTTTGCACCTTTAGCATTAAAGTTAAGTGTGAGGGAATATGGGATCAATATCTCTTTTAAAAAAAAGGCCTTTTGACTGGGTCTTTCCTTGTCCTATTTCTTACAAAAAGAATATGTTTTATTTAAATGTTTGTTTTTTGGGCGACAATCACGCATCACCTAATTCCCTTCAAAGTCGACAGATCTTCCTTTCTTCTTTCTTTCCATATTTAATTTAAACCACTCTTTTTTGTCGTGGTTGCGTAATTTCCGTTTATAAACACATTGCAAACCTTTAGAGATATGCCTACTTGGAGAAACAACGTGTTTTTCTATCGCCTATTTCCAACTTTATTAAGGTTAAATGGTAGAGATAAGGGAGTGGGTTTAAATTTCAGTGAAATTTCTTCTGGGGGCCTTACATCTATATCTATTATATCTTTTCAGCTGACAATAGTTCTTCTCGCTTGCTTTCAATTTATGTACTTGTCTGGCCCATCGTCTGCAACCTGCAACTAGATAATGTGAAAATTATGAATTGTATGAAAAACGTGAACACTCACATGCAAAGTTTTATAATGTCTCGTTTTGTGAACTACATGCAGTTACCCCCAATTCAGTCAGTGGATAATTCACGTAGTTTCAAGAAATCGAACAACCTTGAGCTATCGCTAAAACGTTTAAAAACACGTACTCCTTTTGATGACGTCAGCGTCTTAGATCTTCGCCGGGGTACCTGCTGTCAAATCCTGATTCGGGAAATTCTGGTCATTTCGTCGAAAGAATCGTGAAATTTCAAAATGTTGTAACTTGCTGTCATTCACAGCCTCGATTTTTATTTTCTTCTTCAGTTGGAGAAATCACTGACTTCATGAATTCATCGGAAAGAGCGGGTATAGATAAGTTCGGTCAAAGAGCTTGGAATTTTTTATACAAGCGGCGGGACTCGCGCGAAATTGAAATGTAATTGATATTATATCTTACGAAGGAGGTGAAGATTAAAGGTACTTTAACGTACAGAGACATTTTTCAGCACCGAATGAGAACTAGCACATCTTGGGTTTTTGGCAAAAGTGCAAACATCAATGTTTTTTAAGAAATATCGAATGTAAGATTGGTCAGTCTTTAATTTTGGTTTTGAACTAAAATATCAACAGCAATGATTTCTTAAGCTCCAGGCAGGATCAGTAAGCAACTTGTTTCAGTTTATCCAAAATGGTCGATCTTTTTGGAGTAACTTAGATTAATAATTTCCTCGAAAACCATTTCTTTCTACATTCCGTTTTATATACATAAAGGGACAATACCCATGGAGAATCAACCACAGTGTACGGAGTCCCTTAATTAAACATGTACAGTAGAAAAAAAAGTCTTCTTACATAGATGTCAAAGGCGGGAATTGTGCGCCCAAAATGCAATCAAAAATTTTCAATGTCAAGGTAATTGGCAAAAGTTCCAAATGAGAGTTTTTCAAACACAAACGTGCAGATCAATGCAAATCGCCGATAAATTTGCATGTCTTCTGCTCACTCCTTGTGTAAACAAAAGGTTTCGCGGTGGGTTGAAAGCAAACTACTCGACAGCAAATATCTTGTCCCGTAAGACTTGTGAAAGCGCAAAGGTGCAGGTCAAGGCGAAAGACCGATAAAAAGGTTCAATAAATTCGCGTGACCGGATTTTTTAGCCGTAACTATTCTTGACAAATGGGACTGTGCAGCAGTCCCAATATGAAGGAAAACTGCACCCCAATTTACGGCAAAGTTGCCTGGAAAGTTGAGATAAAATACTTGAAAATAGGCAGAAACTAAAACTACGAGAAAAGTAAATTTGTTCTAGAAGGCCCTTGCGAGCCGGTAACGGGGTTAACCGTGTAATGCTAGCATCATAAGATCCTGAGAAAAGTACCGGGGTGCAATGGTTTGACAATGATACTTGATTTCAGCCAAAAGGCCGAGAAGCAATTGGCTTTTCGTAGGCGCAATATGCATTGTACTGCCTTTTTTGAATCGGAATAGTCATTTAACGAAATCCTGACAGTTTATGACCTTACGAGACATAAATCTTTTACAGGGCATCGTATGAACGCGCGGGAATTTGACCCGAAGGAAAGCCAGCTATATGCAATGTTTGTGTATTTGTGTGTGTGTGTATTTGGTAAGAAACCCGTAATTTAGAAATCCATAACTGAGCAACTTGAAATAGTTAGCATTCATCTTATCAATGGTGATGACCAAAGGGAATATATTGGTCGGGTGTCACAATTTGCTGTGAAAAGCTACGAGGTCAACACATTGCAACTCCGACTTGTTGTCGGTGTGAATTACTGCTTCTGTTTTCTAGAAAACTCACCAGTACACACCTTCTTGATGTTCTCTTACGTAGTATCAATCATATTGGCTGAAGATACTTTGAATAAATCGACACAAATTCACTCACCTTGGCGAAACTAAAAAACTTAAAACAGCGAGGAAAAAAACCCGACCACACATAGAATCAGCGCTTTCCATGTGAGGGGAACCCTGCGGTCACTATGGCCACCGTTCGAGGCGAAATGCCAGCCAGTCTGCTAGCCATTTCATCGAAAACCTCGAAAATCAAGTGGCATCGAGGACAATGTCATCAAAAAACTACGCGATAGATCTCGAAAAACGACGGAAAATCGTACGCGTTCTCTTCTGTCGAACGTAACAATACCTTTATTTATTTTTCTCCAGTAAATTGCTCGCATGCATGTACTTAAAATTATGGTCTTTTTTAAACATGAGGTGTGCATAATTGTTTGGTGAATTGAAACTAAACTGAGTAACGTTTAACCAATTTTCTAATAGCGCTTTCAAGTTCTTCGCATTTTGCTTGGATATTTGTACAAACAATGTAAACATGAGAATATGTACAGTCAAAACACCACTTTTTAACGTCTACAGGGACTTTTATTTAAATTTATTTTCTGATATTCAAATATGTTACACACAATAGCCTTTATAATACAAATCTATCATCTATAGTTATCGGTCTTTGACGATAACTTTCAACCTACAAATAAAGATAATCTCAGAGTACTTATTTAGCGATATACATTCAGTTACTTGTACATTCTTTAAGGTAAACTCCTTACAAGGACTTTTAATTAATTTTCAACACACTCAAAATAATCATTATAACTGAGTACGAGGCCTGAACTACAACTGCACCGACTTTTGCCACCAGATGTCCTGTGGAACAATGTGTTCTATTTTGCTAAGATCAACTTTTAGTTAGAAATGAAACGTTGGAAACGGAGAATTATGGACTGATACGAAGACCGATGGTAATGCATGAATCATACTTCTGTAAAGACTCATGTTAGACTCTACGAACCTCCGATGTTTTCAATTAAGCTTGGTTATAGGAATTATACTCATGTACTCTGGTGCATTGGAGTGTAACAAAAACAAGATTATAACACACGCACTCCCGCTGAGGCTATCTTCGCGGCGTAAGCCCGTATTCCAGACCTTTATTTTAGGGTACAAAAGCTACATTTGGCTATTGTCTTAAAGCGACTGCATTTCAGCATCAATTGAAATGTGTTCTTCGAAGTGTAGTTGCACCAAAAAATCCGCCAGTTTTCTTAAGAGGATAATTAATCTAAAATTACTTTTCGGAAAAAAAAATGGTGGAAGTCAGTAACAGTTTTACTGACATTGATTTTTAATTACGTGTTGGTTTTCTCAAGTTTGCGTGGTTCTCCTTCCTCAGAAATGAATGCAAATCGAAATTACGGCTTATTATTTTAACCTATTCCGTGTAAACACTATTCTTAAGAGAATTACGACAGGAAAATCCGAAGTCAATATCAGCCGAAATAACATGTATAGACGGGAAATTATGCACAATGTCGTGATCGTGGTAAAATCGAAGGCAAATGAAACTGTCACAGTAGAATCAGAATTCGCTTTCTTTTTGGGAATGAGCGCTCTGTAGGTGACTTCTCAAGTCGCATCTTCGAGAAAACGAAACTTTGCAGACACCACAGCGATATGGCGAATTGTCTGCATGAACGTGCATGTGGAACTTTAGATTCGATAGTTTGTTGAAAGCCTTTTGGCACAACGTGCACTTATACGGCTTCTCGCCTGTGTGAATCAGAATGTGATTTCGCAAATTGCCCTTTTGGTGAAAACCTTTCCCGCACTGCTCACAAACAAATTCCTTCTCGAGGCTGTGTGTTCGCAAGTGTGTTTTGAGCGTGGACGAACGGTTGAACGCTTTTAAGCAAACGGTGCATTTATAGGGTTTTTCCTTGGTGTGAATGATTTTATGCCTGCACAGCGTGGAGGATAAGCGAAAACCCTTCCCGCAGGTATTGCACACAAAAGGCCGCGCAAACGTATGATTTGGCATTTTTAGATGAATCGCCAAGGTGTATTTTGTTTTAAAAATTTTGCCACACTGATCGCAACGATAGGGCTCCCTTGTTTGGTTAGGTAAGATTACCTCTGGCGGAGCTGCGAATGGTATTTCACTCTTAAAAATTTCAGAATTATATTCTGGTGGATGAGGAGTGTTTAAGTTTGAACCCCATTTGGAGTTCTCGTTCCTAAAGCCTGTGGCATGCATATATCTAAAATGATCTTGAACGTTATTAAAATATGCCTGAAAGCTCTCTTGAAATGGGTTGGCCGCACCAGGAATTGCCAGATGGTAGAAAGGGCTGTAAACAGTAGGGAAATGGTCTTCAGCTGTGTACTTCAAAGGAATGACTCTCGCATTGGTAAACACATCATTTGTCTTTCGGACGATATGAGGAGATTGTTCTGGTAGTTTCGGCGCGTCTGTTAAACTCGTTTCCTGGGTGGCATCTTCGGCGCTTTCAGATCTTCTTCCCTCTTTTTCTTTGCTATCTGCGTTCAAAAAATGGCTGAGTTATTTGTAGGCCTTGAGAAAAGAGTCAACTTTTTGTTTTTTCATTTGCCGTTGAGAAGTCCTACGATTTTGGCGACCCTTTTCGAAACGAATATGCAGCAACCGTTTTCGTTTCTCATCATCTATATATCTTTACAGACCAAATAAATCCATTGAGCTCTTTGCTAGTATTAGCTTGTCTTTGCTTTTAAAGTTTGTTGTAATATCAACCAAAATACGTTAGCTTTTCCCTGTGTCCAGTTGTTTTGAAATTTTGAAACATTTCTTCGGCTTGCTAACTCAATGCTGTTTTTCAAAGAATATAACAACTTATTCGGAGTGCTTGAGAAGGAACAATTAAACAGTACACGCATTTTAAATACCAGATAAGAACGAAAATGGAAGTCAGTACGTGCAGTTAATTAAAGTAAAAAAAGAGAAGTCAATTTGCGGAAATCGTAACAAAGAACCTACACAAACCTATTTCCTCGTCGTGTGATCTTGAGCTTGAGCCGACGAAGGATCTTCTCTTCAGTAAGAATGCTTTTGGCATTTTAAGTTCAGTTTTTTTTTTCTGATGTCTGGCTGCTTGAGAATGGACGTAGGAATTGCTAAAAAGATGTTATTAAGAAGGCTTTAAGGTACGGACTTTGCAATATCTCGCTAGCTGCGTCTCACTCAAGAAAATGGAAGTTCGAGGCTCTAAGATGAGCGACCGCCCAGTGCAAAAAAACTGTCTAAGTCTTCATTTACCTGATTGTCCTTTCGCTGTTTTATTGTGCTGCGAAGTAAATGGTCTTATAAAGGACACGTGCTATGTTCGGCAAAGCGCGACTTGTTAACCTCAGAGCACGCGCTGTCTTTCATTGTGTTTATATTGGAGGGGGTAACGTCCAACGGGCTTTCGATTAAGTTAAACCAAACAGCGAGTGCTATGGGTATTGTTTCACCAGTAGAATGCCCGCGCGTAGAACAAAATCCTTTGTTCACTGCACCTGTGGGATCATAATAAAAATTAATTGAAAGAGTCTGTTTATTTGTCCGTTTATCCCATCCGGTTGGCGGTCAGGATCGCGATTGGGCAAATCATCTATGAAGCGAGTGATCAAACGGTTGGAAAGTCATTGCGGATATTTTGCCGTCTTGAGACTTAAAGCAAATCCGAAAAAAAATAAAGGAAAGAAATCAAGCCAGTCTCGATGATAACTCATTCCTTAATCTTCGTGTCTCTTCAATTTGAAAATGTTGAATTTTTAGGTTTTGCGTAATCGGTCATTCAAAGTCACGGTGACAGTTGCTCGACTGGCCCAGGTCTCCTCCATTTAAGGTCGACTGCAAATTTAACATCGCCGTCAATTGAGACACCTTTGCCGCTGGATTTGAGGCAAAGCTAACAAATAAAAATTCAGCTTCTTAAGAACAAAGAAATACTTGAGATTAATTCTTTAATATGCCTTTATTTGCCATTGATTTCATCCCAGCGAGGGGTCATTTGTGAACATTTTAGCGAAATGATTTAGACGTGATGACAAAACGTGTTCTTAAGTGAAGCTATGATCTTCGCAGTTATCAGGCTTCTCTACGCAATTGCAAAAAATTGCTCTCATAACTGCGAAGATCATAGCTTCACTTGATTTCATATCCGCAGTTCATATACCATTTCATCATTAAAACGTGTTCTTGTTTTGTTCTTTCAGTTGACAACATTTTAAATATGTCA
>NC_090889.1:39201817-39211817 GCF_036669925.1 Montipora capricornis | reverse complement strand
TATTGTGGGTTGAGTTTGTTGGTTCTGGATTCTGCACCGTGAGGTTTTTCTCTGAGTATTCCGGTTTTCCTCTCTCATCAAAAACCAACATTTGATGTGATTTAAGTTAACTGTTAATTTCGGTTTACAGTGTTCCCAATTAGTGCTCTAGCACTAGAACGACTAGACACTTAAATAAAGATAGATAGATAGACCAAACAGTGACAGTGCAAGTGCTAAGAGAAAACAAATTTAACTTCAAAACACCAAAAGAGAACGGAGACCTACGGAAAGCATGAATCAAACGCATCAAGTGACGGTACTGGTCGGCTCGGTCTGATCGTATCACGGAGAAACGAGAAGCGGCAGCTTTAGGGCCTATCAGCCCCTGCTGCTGTATATTCGATATCGCGAGCGCAACCCATTAGCTGTGTCGTTTTCAATTGTCCTCCAAATCAACCATGCACATGGCACAAGCTGAAAAAAATCATAATAATGAAGATATAACATCGTTATTGTTTAATAGCTAATAGACAAAGGGGACTCAAGAAGAAAAAAATAAAACCGTAGCACCCAGGGTCTCTTCTCTTCCCACCTTCATACGCGTTTCCCCTGCTGCGCATGTTCTCTTAATTAAGTTAATCCATCGTGCATTCCCCTGAGTTAGGCTCGTCTTTCATATACCGGATCCGAAATATTTAATGACCATAAAACAAAATAACAAAAGCATTATAACAATACCTAATCAGAAAATTCTAATCGGAATAACAATGGTCTTTTGTCTTTCGCCATTTTTTAGTCTGGTATATGAACGTCTACCCATGAGTTACCACTTTGTTTGAAGAAAGAACAGCCATAACAGCGCGATCAATTTGGTGTACTCACTGGAGCTTATCGTCCGGGGGCTCGAGGTCTTCGCCTCTTAGACGTGACAGATAATTTGAATTTTCCGGACATGCATAATATCAATATAACAATATTTCTTTAACGTTAAATCGGCAAACATCCATTTGATGTGTTACCTAAACCGAAGACCCTTAGCTTTACCTTGTGACTTTATTTGTCCCCTCTCCGTGGTCGATCATGATATCCCACAAACTTGCTTCAGTTCTCTCTATGTACGAAACGCCCGACGATTAAGATGCAGACAGTAAATTACTTTACAAAGGCTGCTCCTTTATTTCAAAACGGCTCCTCTGAGACATGAAGTCATTTTAGATTCCTTCGAGATTTTTTGCAACTATTCTTAGCTCTTAGTATTCACTAAGAGCTAAGATGTACGCTGGCTTATTCTGAAATGATTTTCTGTCTCTCTGATTTTCTCTCTCTGCCTCTAGTTAGTACTCAGAGATTCCTTCTTTTCCTCCAAAACACCAAGTGTTGACCGACTCAGCTGGTACGCGATATGATAGTCCAGTTCAAAGGGCCCTGTTTTCAGTACAGTGCAGCCCCCTAAATTTAAAAGTTTATCTCTGATGCTTGATTTAAAGATCTAAAGGTTACGGCTGCATATTTTTATTAAAATGTATGTATTAAAATAATTTACTGTCTTTAAGGACGGTGCCTACTATTGTTATTGCGCATACGTTCTGCGCATCTCGAGATACTCGGATTTCCCATGGGTGGTGCTTATTAATACAGGGATATTTTTGCACGGCTCAAAACTATGGGCAAAAAGCAGGACTTAGCAAGTGCTTCTGGTATCCAAGTAGAAAACTGGGGGTAATCATGCATTTTCAGAGATAATTAAGCTTCAATTTTGAAAAGAACGCCATACATAGCTTTGTATTTTAAAGCTTTTTACAAATATTGTTGATTAATTATCTTCGAAAAATGCGTGTTTTTCTCCAATTTTCTTTTTGAATTTCAATAACACTTGTTAAGATCTGCATTCCCTGCATATCCAGTAAACCGTGCAAAAATTAGTAGGCACCGTCCTTAACTTATCAGTTAGTAGAGAGCAGGTTAGAAGGGCTGATTTGTCTACTTAACGGGGGAGATCCACAACTACAAAACCATTGCCATGGGTTACTTCATTGGTAATTTCTCGCCCCTCTTTAACTCCATAATTGTCCTTTTCGTCCATTTGTGTACTATTGAACATCTCTTCCTCTTGTTGAAATCACAACTGTATTTGGCGAGGCACGTGACCAAAACAGAAGTAGCTTACAAGTAGAGTTTACCATTTTTACTCTGAAAACCATGGCAACAGTGCATAAACACTCTAATATAAAAGCTGTAGCATTGATTTAAAGAAAGTTTAATTTTCAGCGAAGTCATGACGTCATAAAGCCTTATTTTGATAAATTTTCTTAGATATTTTCTCCCAATTTTTTTTTCGGCGCAAACGGCAATCCCATACCGTTATGAACAATGATAATATGGTTCCGTTTGGATGAAAAATCAATGCTTCGTTTCTTTTCCTTAGTGTTTTCAGATGTTTTTTCATTGAAAAGCGCGGTTAGGGACTGGCACTAGATGCGCATGCTCTATATGACCGAAGTGACGTTGGGTTTTCATCTAAAACCTTTGCTCTTAAGCATTTCGCATGGCCTGAAAATTGCTCTTAACTTGATACAGTCCTTAGCAACTACGGTCTTTCTGTAGTTAAGGTTGACCCCCGTAAACTTGGACCCTTTTCAAGGAAAGTTTTGTTACTTTCTAACGTGGTTGAAACCACTTTCAAAAGACTTGAGAAACTGTACTATTTAGAAAGACTTACTCTTTAACACTGGATTACCGAACAGCAATGCTGTGGTGTAATGAAAAAATATGAATTTTTGCTTTAAAAAGTGCTTTCCATATTGTGACGTCATAGGTTACCATAACAATAGGTGAGCTATCTAAAAATACACTATATTTTGTCTTTAAATGCTTATTCCTCAAATACGAACTCAGTAACCCCTATTTTTATTGCTCGAAAGTGACTAGTAAGTTAAGTTGAAGCTATTTGCAAAAATGAAATAAGTTCTCTGGAGTGGATTCAGAGCTACTTCCACAACCAGAAAATTTAAGGTGGCTCTGAAACCACTACGTAAGTGAGTGAGTGACACCTTAAGTTAGACACGATGGTGATTAACGCGTGAAACTTGCGGGGTCTTGTGAAGAAAAAGGTAGATTAAAGTAAGACAAATAAAGTAGAATAAAATGTATGCACAAAATAAGGCATTACTAAATCAAACTAAATTACAGGTAAATATCGGACTTAAACGTACCCTATTTGATTTTCCAAAAGCTGAACAATTTTAAAGTGTGGCTACTTGTTTGAAAAACGCCTAGCATTGCTCTTGCTGGAGTTAAACAACGCCTTGCATCTACGTGAGAGGGTTTGCCATAACAAGAACAATCTACAAAGCGTGTTGCCCTGGAAGATTTGAGATGTGGACATATCGAGGAAAATAACAGCTCATCGGCAACGATCTGTGCTGCTCTGAAGATCAGAGCCGTACCCGGTTGGAAGACTTGCAAATACATATATACTTTCCTTTAAAGAGTGCTTCTATCCTATAAAACCAAGGTATCTTAAAACTATCGGAGACGCTCTTCAATGCACGTTTGAAATCTACCTCATTGACCAACATTTTGAGAATTTAATTCCAAAAAAATATGAGCCACGCAAATTTTGGTCAGCGTAGATCACTTAATAATGTATGCAAAATTATTCCGAAACACGATTACTAACGGTAATCACACACGCTCCTCTCCGATTTTTTTTTTCGGAGCGTGGGAGGCTGTACACAGGCTATTGACAGGGTAGGGTCACTTCGGATCTTATTTACTATATCATCTTAATTAAAGACAGTTAATCGTTATTGAAAAGTGCATTCCAGTTGGATTTCGAAGGGACTTTTCAGAGGACGTGTCTTTTGTTGAGCTGTCACGACATGATTCTTGCCTCTTTCAAGTGTTAGCAATGAATCCTGACAGTTACAACCTCTTCAAACCAAAGATTTTAGGTTAATTGGTAGGATTACTTTAAAATATAAGGGTGCCAGCAAGTCCTTTGGTAGAAAGCTCGAAGCTCTGAGAAGTTTCAGCTTATTGACAAAGCTCTTATTGACGTCGCAAGTCACGATTGGAGTCAATTATTGCCCCTAGAACTCTGTATTTCCGTTGGGTGTGGTGTACGATGGTTCTCTATGCACCACTTGTAAAGCTGGTTTAATTTTAAGGCACTTTTAATAGCTAAAGGCGCGGTGGCCTAATGTTACAGTACTCGACTCCGAATCGAGTGGGTCCGGGTTCGGGCCCTGGCCGGGAATATTGTGTTGTGTTCTTGGGCAATACACTTAACTCTCACGGTGCCTCTCTCCACCCAGTTGTGTAAATGGGCACCGGCGAAATGCTATGGGCAACCCTACGATGGACTAGAATCCCATCTAGGGGGGCCTAGTCGCTTCATGCTATGGAAACCGGAGATAGGCGCCGACCTTATGGACCTTCTGGCTCGTAAACAGAGACTTTACCTTTTTCTTTTAATAGCTAAAGAGAGCTGGTCTAAAAACGCGCCGGTACATAAAGGGTTGTGTCGCCTGCATATACAAACGTCGTAGCTGACGTTATCGCTGTTGGTAGGTCGGTCGTGAAGTGTCACGGTGAAAATAACGTAGGGGCAAGAACTCGTTCAGTTTGTTTCCGCCCTGTTGGGTTCGGGGGGAAACGGTTAAATCAATACCGTGTTTCTTTGCCCTAAAAATGTCCTTGTCAAAAACCAAAATTTGATTTGATTTGCGTTAACTTGTTAATTTCAATTTACAGTGTCCCCGATTAGTGCTCTACGGCGCTAGAAGATTAGACATTTCCTTTCCTTTCCTTTCCTAGGGAGAGTGGCCACTGAATCATAGTAAGCGTGTATATGTACATCGTTTTGTTATTTCTTCAAAATGATACAATTGACAAGGAACTGTTTCTGTCAGGGCCTTTTATCCATTTGTCATTGAAACAAAACAAAAACAAAAAACACCAAGAAAAAAGGTTAAAGATCTGAACAATCGACTTAACTTCAAGAGCGCTTTTCAGTCGAGTTCGAAGAAAATTCTATTCGAAAACAAGAAAAATTTTGTTTGGTAAATCACAATAGAGGAATATCTTTTAAGCAACGCAATCAAAACTAGACACGAAGCAGATATGGCTTAGAATTTCGTTTTGACGGGAGAGTTACGGACCAATCACTGAGCCGTTGAATGGAGGTTCGGCTAAGAGCGCGCTCCGATTCATTCCGACCCTTCATGATAGTTTTGAAAACGCGAAGTGTTACACGAGCCTAGCGTAGACGTCGCAACAAGATTTTCCGTCGTTGTCACCCTCATAGAAGCTATTCACCATATCTTCACCGAACCACAATCGCAATTCTTGACCTTTTACCACAACCGACGGGTCGGAGAAAACAGACAGCACGATCTCGGGAGAGAACGAGTTGTACCCTTGAAGACTAGACCACTTGTTGTTGTTTCTCATAAATTGGCTCGATGGGAGCAGGATGTGGTTTGAGGAATTTGTGATGACAATGTTGACCATTTCTTTCAGGCTGCTCACATAGGTACTGCAACCCCAATAAGACCAAAACTTCTTATTGCTTTTGGCACACGTCACATAGCCGTAAAAATGGACCAGTTTTATGGAAGCCAACCTGCCGCCAATTGGAACAAAAAACTTGCCAAACTGATCACCTTTTGCACCAAAACACACCGGAGCAGTATTCATCTTGATCCATGGGTCTACAAATTTAAAAGAAAATACGAAAATTAGAAAAGAAAGGAAACTTAACATTTTCCTATAAGTGACAAATTTTCGAAGAACTCAAATCTCGTGATTTCTTTGCTAAAATAAATTGTTGCAAAGAATAGTCCTCTCAGTTGCGTCTGTTTTTCGAATTCCGGGTTTCGTTTTTAGGCTTTGCCCTATTCAAGTGTTCAAAAGTAAACTCAATTTGACGGAATAAGTTGGCGATAACAGTAATAACAGGGAAACAACTGAATTAGCCCTAAATTTAAGCGACACTAGAATAGATTGAACCAATTCTACCATTCAGCTCAATATATTAAGTCCCACCAATTGGGTATTTGATAATCAATAAGAATGGTCAAAAAGCAATCTACCTTTGCTGTCTTTTTTTTCAATTTCGTGAATTAATTCTTTCTTCATGGTTTGGAATTCTTGTTTTATCATCGATTTGAGTTCAGTCAGTCCTGCTCCTGAAGTGCACAGCTGCTGCACCAAAACTTTCCCAACACTGTTCGGTTTAACCGTTGGCTGGTTAACGTTGGTGTCTCCATTCCCCTGCGATACATTCGCAGCCGTAGCGCACAGACAAACGCTTATGATTGTAAACAAAGTTGTCTTCATTCTAGCGTGAAGAGAACTGATTTTGGCTTACAAGGAAACTCGGAAACCGGATCAACGCTTTGTTTGCTGAAGATATATACAAGGCTTCTTTGTAGATTCAAATGATGCAATCTCTTAGTAGTCATTCAGGTTTAGTTAGCTACCGCGATCTACTCTTTCGTGTATAAACAAGAACTAAACGTTAACTTTTATTATTCTTTGCCGACAAAAACAAATTACTGATTCAAATATTGCGAGAACTATAACAGACAACGTTTTGCGTAAAAAGTTGACAAACAGTGGTTTAAAAGCTTTGGAAGATTTTTTTTTCTAGTGCGAAGATAAATTTATCAAGATTATTTTATAAATACCAACAATAATAATAATGTTTTCGATCGCATTAAATTTAAGAAATTCAATACTAACGCTTATACATAAATTAGAAGATCAAAATTATTGATTGTCATGAAACATAAGTAAGTCGATTGTCTCGACGTACAAACTTTCCAAATAAAATTGTTGAAGTAAGGCAATATTAACAACCGAACAGACGTTTGGGGAGTCGGAAGGGTATTCCACAAGGAATATGTACAAAAAGTTTAGAGTTAACCGTCGGAATTGTAACAAGTGATTTGAAGGATGAAGGCAGTTTACAAATATACGCGTTGCAAGAGGGAGGACAAATAGACTGGCCAGCTTCCGTGGAGACTTTTAAAAGTAAAAACTTTGAACTTTATCCTTCAAGTGGTTCAAGTTGCTGCCCGTGCAACTCCTGAAATGCACGGGTAGCATGTTCATGTTGTATTTTAAGATTGCTTCGGTGTCAGTTCGCTTTCGACGTCGTTGGCCCATCGTCGGAGCGAATAGATACAGACATTTAAAGTTGGGGGCCTTAACGCTGTCAAGCTTATCCGATTGGTTACGTTCCATATATGGCCCAACAAGCTTCAAGCCGTAAATATTACGGTGTGTAAGTAGAGGTCTTGGAGTTCACTTTTAAAAATTACTATCATAGGGAAGCAATGTTCCGACCCATTCTCTTGGTCGACTCCGTCTCATCGTAACTTCGTTCCCAGAGCTTTCATCTTCCCACCACAGAGGGAGCGAGGAAAGAAAGACCCTGGTTTAGGCTGGTCACGTGTCTACCAAAAAGTGGAAGGTGACAACAAATATGACACATCTTGCTTGCTTGTGCTAGCGGAAAGTGGAATCCAGAATTACCGAAAAAAAATCTACGCAGCGTCAACCTGCAAGGCATCGAGCTGTAGGCTTTGCAAATCTACGGTAGATACTGATTACTGCAAAAATTTGTACAAAGAAGCAAATCGAGCGAATCGAATTGTTGCCGCACTTACTGCGTAGATTTACATCCCAATGGAGCGTTTTCATTCACGTGACCAGAAGCCATATTGGATTACTGAAACAAAAGAAAGCGGTATTTGCATAAAAATAGAGTTCAGCTCCCGGAGGATTTGTTTGGTACACCATCATGGTCGCCATTCCTTTGTTTTGGAACACCAACATGGCAGCCGTGACGTCCTGTGAAAACGATCTATAGCTGCTCTGCGAAATCGAACATCGACGATTGCTGAAAAACATGGCGACTTATCTACCTCAGCTAAAATACCAAAATATCAGCGGCGACAATATCCGGGAAAGCGGGGACCCCTCCCATGGTGGAAATATGTCACTAAGACATCCAGAAATACCGCAAAAAAAATCTACACAGCGTCAACCAGTAAGGCATCGAGCTGTAGGCTTTGCAAATCTGTGGTAGATTCTGATCTCTGCAAAAATTTGTTGTGCAAAGAAGCAAATCGATCGTTACCGTCTAAACCGTAGAAGACATTTACGGAAAAAGTCCGCAACGAAGTGAATTGTTGCCGCACTTACTGCGTACAATTACATTTCAATAGCTGCTCTCCGAAATCGAATTAACATCAAAGATTGCTGAAAAACATGGCGACTGATCTACTTAAGCCATGCCTCGTTTTGGCTGTGACAAATACCATCGGCGACAATATCCGGGAAAGCGGCGGCCCCTCTCATGGTGGAAAATATGTCAATAAGACAGGTGACCAGCCTTAACCAGGATATTTCTTCCCTCGCTCCCTCTGGGATGGGGAGATGAAAGCCCTGGGAATGAGATTGATCCTGTCACGAAGAGGTAAGAAGTGGCAGCTTGAGGGTCTATCACCCCTTGCTGCTGTATACTCGATAGCAAAAGAAATTCATTCGCTTTATCGTTTTGTCCTCCAAATCAACCAAGCATATGACACATTTGAATAAGAAGTGTTATAAAGTTTGACAAGAAATGTGCGAATTCAACACAAAGATCACAGTCGCCCAACTCTTGAGGTTGACCATTGTTACTGCAAAGTCAAAAAATTACTCTCCCAGACGAGGTTATTTATCACCAGGTAATTCCATCGTTTTGGTTTTTGTTTTGGTTTTTGTTGAAACTTAACCACGCTTCCAACAGACCTGTTTATTTTCGTGACTTATCCACGCGATGCTTACAGAGCACTACCACAAAAATCCTCTCGTATCACATTTCAACCCACGTATCCAAATTTGTTAAGCTCGAGAATTACACAACACGATATTAAAATTCACAAAGGCTGGAAATAACACAAAAACCTTTTCCAGCGAAACATTTATTGAAACAAACAACATATTTGCTATTAGAGGCAAAATACCCTTCCCATTTCAATTGCGTGCGTGCAAACAAGACACACAATCCGTGTCACAAAGCATATGCAATTAAATAAATTTCTGACAGTTTACATCAAACCCTTTTCGAAAGAACCTTGACCGTAAATAATGAAGCACAAAAGAGACAACGAGCTTTCATTCAAATAATTCTTCACTGTCACATTTCCATTTTTTTTTTACCTTTTCAGAGTTGAGTACAAAATAAATGTAAATTGCCAGACAACTTTAGATTCGACTTCATTAAACACTGTGTTGAATTCAAGGCGTTCGATTCCTTCAATGTTTCTTAAATCCATTAAAAAAAATTGCCATTTAATTTCGGTGTTCTATGTAATACCAAGTTAGTAAAATATTAGAAACAAAGCTCACTTGATATCCAACGGCGAAAAATGAAATTGTTGTCGAAGACAATTACTCGTCCCTTTAAAGATTCCAGACATTTATTTTTCACCGCCTGTCTCGTTCATCCAATCGACGTTCCATTCTTCAGCTCCATGAGGGTATATTTTGTTTAAAGATCCACTAAAACGTCATTCGCTTTACAATGACTTTCGATGCCATTGCAGGTTAATTAAATGTTCTCCCGTGTGCACCAGAGAAATCTACGCATTACCCCAGCCCCCTGAAACCTAACAAATTACGCAAAGAGGACTGTACGCACAAAGACACCACTAAGAATGGGAGGGACAGGAAAGACTTTTTGTGACACGGAAAAAAATTAAAAGACGGAGAAATGAAACGCAGATTCCGACTGGGCTTGGCAACCCAGTAATAATCAATACTGTACAATACCTGATCACCATCAATACTACTCTCATCCAAGCCAGTGACATAAACATTAAGGTATACTGGGGGTCTCCTTTCTCTTCTAGGGTACCTCGTGTTCTCAGTTCGGGGCTGTGGACTAGCCTCCACTCGATTTCCACGCCTTGGCTCTTCAGCTTCTTCACTAGGATCTCTCTTAGACCTGAGATCATCAGAA